>NW_027202861.1:0-142635 GCF_024711535.1 Dipodomys merriami
AGGGTTAGGGATAGTGTTATGGTGAGGGTAAGTTTTAGGGTATGGGTTTGGGTTAGGGTGAGGGTTATGGTTAGGGTGAGGGTGAAGGTTAGGGTGAGGGTGAGGGTTAGCGTGAGGGTTAGGGTTAGAGTTAGTTTTAGGGTAAGGGTTAGGGATAGGGTCAGGGTTTGGGTTAGGGTGTGGGTGATGGTGAAGTTTAGGGTGAGGGTGAGGTTTAGGGTTAGGGTTAGGGTGAAGGTTAGGGTTAGTGTTAGTGTAAGGGTTAGGCTGAGGTTGAGGCTGAGGATTAGGGTTAAGATTAGGGTGAGGGTTAGGGTTAGGGTGAGGGTTAGGTTTAGAGTTAGGGTTAGGGTGTGGGTTAAGGTTAGGGTTAGGATTAGGTTGAGGGCTAGGGTGAGGATTAGGGTTAGGGTTAGGGTTAGGGATTGTGTGAGCATTAGGATTAGAGTTAGGGTGAGGGCTAGGGTGATGGTGACGTTTAGGTTTACTGTTGGGGTGAGTTTTAGGTTTAGGGTGAGGGTTAGGATAAGAGTTAGGGTTACCGTGACATGAGGGTTAGTGATAGGGTGAGGGTGAGGGTTAGAATTAGGGTTAGGGTTAGGGTGAGTTTTAAGATTAGGGTTAGTGTTAAGTTTAGTGTTAGGATTAGTGTTATTATTAATGTTAGGGTTAGACTTACAGTGAGGTTGAGGGTGAAAGTGAGGTTGAAGGTGAGGTTTAAGGTGAGGGTTTGGGTGAGGTTTATGGTTAGGGTTATTATTAGGGTTAGGGTGAGGGTTAGGGTTATGTTTAGTGTTAGGTTTAGTGTTATTGTTAGGGTTAGGGTTACAGTTACGAATAGGTTGAGGGTCAGGGTGAGGGTTAAGTTTAGGCTGAGGTTTAGGGTGAGCTTTAGCTTTAGGTTTAGGGTTAGGGTTAGGTTGAGGATGAGGTTTAGTGTTAGAGTTAGGTTTAGGGGGAGGGTTAATGTGTGGATTAGGGTTAGGGTTAGTGTTCGGGTTAAGATGAGGGTGAGGGTTAGGTTGAGGTTTAGGGATAGGGTTAGGTTTACGATTAGGGTTAGGGTGATTGTGAGTGTGAGGTTTAGGGTGAGGGTTAGCCTTAGGCTTAGGTTTAGGCTGAGGCTGAGGTTGAGGGTGAGGTTGAGGGTAAGGGTGAGGGTGAGGTTGATGTTGAGGGTTAGGGTGTTGTTTAGGGTTCAGTTTAGGGTGAGTGTTAGGGTGACGGTGAGCGTTATGTTGAGGGTGAGGGTTAGGATAAGGGTTAGGGTGAGGGTTTGAGTGCGGGGTAGGGTTAAGTTTATGGAGAGAGTTACGGTTTGTGTGAGGGTTAGGGTTAGGGTTAGAGTTAGGGTGACTATGAGGATTAAGTTTAGGATGAGGGTTAGGGTGAGGGTTAGGGTTTGGACTAACGTTTGGGTTAGGGTTAGGGTTACGTTTAGGGTAAGTGTTAGGGTTACGGTGAGGGTTAGTTTTAGGGTTAGCATTAGGGTTAGGGTTAGGTTTAGCGTGAGGGTCAGGGTTAGGTTTTGGGTCAGGGTGATGTTTAGGTTGAGGGGTAGGGTTAGGGTTAGGGTAAGGATTAGGGTTAGGGTGAGGGTTATATTTAGGCTTAGGTTTATGGTGAGGGTGAGGGTGATGGTTGGTGTTAGGGTTACGGTTAGGGTGAGTGTTAGGGTTAGGTTTGGGTTAGGGTAAGGGTTAGGGTTAGAGTGAGGTTTAGGTTTAGGGTTAGGGTTAGGGTGGGGGTGAGGCTGAGGGTTAGGTTTAGGGTTAGTGTGAGGATAAGGTTTACCGTGATGTTTAGGTTGAGGTGGAGGGTTAGAGTTAGCATTAGGGTTAGAGTGAGAGTTAGGGTTAGGGTTATGGTAAGGGTTAGGGTTATGGTTAGGGTAAGGGTTAGGGTTAGGGTGAGGGTTAGGGGTAGGGTGATTTTTAGGGTGACGGTGAGGTTTAGGGTGAGGGTGAGTTTGAGCGTGAGTGTTAGGGTGAGGGTGAGGTTGAGTGTGAGTTTGACGGTTAGCGTTAGGTTTAGGGTGAGTATAAGAATTAGGGTTAGGTTTAGGGTTAGTGTTAGGGTTAGGGTTAGGGTTAGGGTGAGGGTGATGGTTAGGGTTAGGCTTAGTTTTATTGTTAATGTTAGGTTTAGGGTGAGAGTGAGGTTGAGGGTTAACATGTGGGTTAGGGTTAGGGTTATGGTTAGAGTGAGGGTGAGGGTGAAGGTTAGGTTTAGGATTAGTGTTAGGGTTAGGTTTAGGATGAGGGTTAGGCTGAGGGTTAGAGTTAGGGTTAGTGTGAGGCTTAGGGTTAGGTTTACATTTAGGTTGAGGACAAGGATTAGGGTAAGAGTTAGGGTCGGTTTGAGGTTTAGGGTTAGGGTGAGGTTTATGGTGAGGGTTTGGGTGAGGGTTAGAGTTAGGGTGGGGGTTAGGGTTAGCGTTAGTGTTAAGATGACAGTTAGGTTGAGAGTTAGGGTTAGGGTGAGGGTGAGGGTTAGGGTTAGGGTTAGGGTTAGGGTGATGTTTAGGTTTAGGGTGTAAGTTAGGGATAGGTTTATGGTTAGGGTGATGGTTAGGTTTATGGTTAGGTTCGAATTAGGGTGAGTGTGAGGGTGAGTGTTAGGTTTAGGATTAGGGTTAGGGTTAGTGTTAGGCTGAGGTTGAGAGTGAGGTTGAGGGTGGGGGTTAGGGTTAGGGTAATGTTTAGGTTTAGATTTAAGTTGAGGGTTATGATTAGGGTTAGGATGAGGGATACAGTGAGGATTATGGTTATGGTTCTGGTGAGGGTTAGATTTAGTGTGAGGGTTAGGGTTAGGGTGAGGGTAAGCGTTAGGGTGAGGGTTAGGGTGAGGGTGAGCGATAGGGTGATTGTTAAGGTTAGGTTGAGCGTATGGATGAGGGCTAGAGTCAGGGTGAGGATTAGGGTTTGGGTTAGGGTTATGGTAAGTGTTATTGTGAGGGGTAGAGTTAGGGTAATGTTTAGGGTGAAGTTTAGGATGAGAGTGAGGGTTAGGGTTAGTGTGAGTGTGTGGTGAGGGTTACGATGAGGGTTCGTGTTTGAGTTAGGATTAGGTTTGGCGTGAGTGTGAGGGTTATGTTTAGGGTTAGGGTGCAGGTTAGGGTTAGGGTGATTTTCAGAGAGAGGTGAGTGTTAGGGTGACTGTGAGGGTTCGGGTTTGGTTTCAGATTAGGGTGTGGATGAGGGTTAGGGTGAGGGTGAGGGTTAGGGTTAGGTTTAGGGTGTGAGTTAGGGTTAGGGTTAGGATTAGGGTGAGGTTTAGGGTGAGGGGTAGGGTCAGGGTTAGGGTGAGGTTTAGGGTTAGTGTGAGGTTTAGGGTTAGGTTTAGGGTAAGTGTGAGGATAATGGTTAGGGTGAGGGATAGGGTTATTGTTAGGGTTAGGGTGAGAATGAAGGTGAGGGTTATGGTTAGGGTAAGGGTTCGGGTGAGGGTTAGGGTTAGGGTAAGGCTTAGGGTTAGGGTTAGGGTAAGGGTGCATGTGAGGGTGATGGTTACTGTTAGGTTATGGTGAAGGTGAGGCTTCGGTATAGGATTAGGGTTAGGGTTAGTTTTATGGTGAGGGTGAGGGTTGGATTAGGATTAGGTTTAGGGTTAGGCTTTAGGTGAGGTGAGGGTGAGGGTGAGGGTTAGGGAGAGGATTAGGGTTAGGTTTATGGTTAGGGTGAGTGTGAAGATTAGGTTGAGGTGAGGGTTCAGGTTTGAGTGAGGGTTAGTGTGACGGTGACGGTTAGGGTGAGGGTGAGGTTTAGGTTTAGTGTTAGCTTTAGGGTGATGGTTAGGATCAGGTTTAGGATTAGGGGGAGTGTTAAGGTGAGGGTTAGGGTTAGGGTTAGGGTTAGGGTGAGGGTGAGGGTTAGGGTTAGGGTTAGATTTAGGGTGAGGGTGAGGGTGAGGGTTAGGTTTATGGTTAGGGTTAGGGTAAGTGTTAGGATTAGGGTAAGGGTGAGGGCTAGGTTTAGGTTGAGGTTTAGGGTTAGGCTGAGGTTTAGGGTGAGGGGTAGGGTTAGGGTTTGTGTGAGGGTGAGGGTTAGGTTTAGTGTGAGGCTCATGTTTAGTTTTAGGGTTATGGTAAGTTTAAAGGTTAGGGTGAGGTTTAAGTTAAGATTGAGGTTTAGGGTTAGCATGAGTTTGAGCGGGAGGGTTAGGGTTAGGGTTAGTGTTTGGGTGAGGGTGAGAGTTATGTTTAGGGTTAGGGTGAGAGTTAGGGTTAGGGTGATGTTTAGGGTGAGGGTGAGGGTTAGGATGAGGGTGAGGTTTCGTGTGAGGGTGAAGGTTAGGGTGAGGGTGAGGTTTAGGGTAGGGTTAGGTTTAGAGTGTGGTTTAGGTTTAGGGTTAGGTTTAGGGTGAGGTTTAGGGTGAGGGTTAGGGTTATCATTAGGTTTAGGGTGAGGGGGAGTTTGAGGGTTAGGGTGAGGGTTAGGGTTAGGCTGAGGGTTAGGTTTGGGTTTAGGGTAAGGGTGAGGGTGAGGGTGAAGCTGAGGTTTAGCGTGTGGGTGAGGGTTAGGTTTAGGGTGAGGGTTAGGGTGACGGTGAGGGTTAGGTGTGGGTGAGGTTTAGGTTTAGTGTTAGAGTTAGGATGACAGTTAGGGTCAGGGTTAATATTAAGGTGAGGGTTAAGTTGAGGGTTAGGATTAGGGTTAGGTTTAGGGTTAGTTTGAGGATTAGGTTTAGTGTGAGTGTAAGCGTTAGTGTGAGGGTTAGACTGAGGGTGAGGGTTAGGTTTAGTGTTAGGATTAGGCTGAGCATTTGGGTGACTGTTAGGTTCATGGTTAGGTTTAGGGTGAGGGTTAGGGTGACGGCAAGTGTTAGGGTCAGGTTTAGGTTGAGGGTGACGGATAGAGTTATGGTAAGGTGAGGGTGAGGGTGAGGGTGAGGGTTAGGGTTAGGGTTAGTGTTAGTTTGAGGGTGAGGTATAGGGTGAGGGTTAGGACGAGGATTAGGCTGAGTATGAGGGTGAGGTTTAGGGTGAGGTTTAGGGTTAGGGTGAGGGTTAGGGTGAGTGGGAGTCAGAGGGTGAGGTTAGTTTTAGGTTTAGGGTTAGGATAAGGTTTAGGCTGACGGTTAGGGTTAGGGTTAGTGTGAGGGTTATGTTTAGCGTTAGGGTTAGGGTGTGGGCTAGTGTGAGGGTGAAGGTTAGGTTGAGGGTTTAGTTGAGGTAAGGGTAAAGGTTATGTTAGGGTGAGGATTAGCGTGAGGTTGAGGGTTAAGGTGAGGGTTAGGGTTAGTGTGAGTATTAGGGTTATGATTAGGTTTAGTGTTAGGGTGATGTTTAGGGTGAGGTTGAATGTGAAGGTTCGGGTGAGAGGGAGGGTTAGGGTTAGGGTTAGAGGTAGGGTGAGCGTGAGGGTTAGGGTGAGGGGTAGGTTTATGGTTAGGGTGAGGGTGAGGGTTAGGTTTAGTGTTTGGGTTAGGGTTAGGGTGAGGGTGAGGGTTAGTGTGAGGATTAGGGTTAGTGTGAGCATGAGCGTGAGATTGAGGGTAATGGTTAGGGTTAGGTTTAGGGTGAGGGTGAGCATTAGGGTGAGAGTGAGGGTTCAGTTGAGGGTGAGTGGTAGGGGAAGGGTTATGGTTTGGGTTCGGGTTAGAGTTAGGGTGAGGGTGTGGGTGAGGGTTCGGTTTAGGATTAGTGTTAGGTTTAGGGTTAGGCTGAGTGTGAGTGTGAGGGTGAGGGTGAGGTTTAGGGTTAGGTTGAGGTTTATGGTTAATGTCAGGGTTAGTGTTAAGTTGAGGGATAGGGTTAGGGTTAGGTTTAGGATGAGGGTTAGGCTGTGGGGTAGGGTTAGGTTTAGGGTGTGGGTTAGGTTCAGTGTGAGTTTTAGGCTTAAGGTTAGGGTCAGGGTTAGGATTAGGGTGAGGGTAAGGGTTAGCTTGAGGGTTACATTGAGGGTGAGGTTTAGGGTTAGGGGTATGGTTAGGGTGAGGTTAAGGTGAGAGCTAGGGTGAGTGTGAGGGTTAGGGTTAGGGTTAGGTATAGGGCTAGGATTATGTTTAGGGTTAGGGTTAAGGTTAGGGTGAGTCTTAGGCTGAGGGGTAGGGTTAGGTATAGGGTGAGGGTTAAGTTTAGTGTGATGGTTAGGGTTTGGTGTAGGGTTAGGGTGAGGGCTAGGGTGAGTGTGAGGGTGAGGGTTAGTTTTAGGGATAGGGTGAGGATTAGGGTTAGGTTTAGGGATAGGGTGAGGTTTAGGCTGATGGGTAGGGATACAGTTAGTGTGAGGGATAGGTTTAGTGGGAGGGTTAGGTTTAGGTTTAGGGTTAGTATTAGGGTGAGGGTTCGGGTGAGGGTTCGGGTTAAGGTGTGGTTGAGGATTAGGGTTAGTGTGAGGACTAGTTTTAAGGTTAGGGTTACTGTTAGGGTTAGGGTTAGGCTGAGGGTAAGGGTTAGGGTTAGCGTGATTTTGAGGGTAAGGGTTAGGGTTAGTGTTACGGTTAGGGTGAGTGTTTGGGTTAGTGTGAGGGTTAGGGTAAGGGTTAGGTGAAGGTGAGGGTAAGGGATAGGGTGAGGGTTAGGGTGAGGGTGAGGGTTAGGATTAGAATTAGGGTTAGGATTAGGTTTAGGGTGAACTTGAGGTTTAGTTTTAGGGTGAGGGTTAGGGGTATTGTTAGGGTTAGGGTGCGGGTGAGGATGCGGGTGAGGGTGAGGGTTAGGGTTAGGGTAGGGTTAGGTTTAGGCTGAGGGTGAGGTTGATGGATAGTGTTCGGGTAAGGGTGAGGGCTAGGGTGAGGGTGAGAGTAAGTGTGAGGGTGAGGGTGAGGGTTTCGTTTATGTCAGGTTTCGGGTTAAGATGAGGATTAGGGTGAGGTTGAGGGTGAGGGTTTCGTTTACATCAGGTTAGGGTTAAGTGAGGTTAGGGTTACAGTGAGGGTTAGGGTTAGGGTTAAGGTGTGGGTTAAGGTTATTGCGATGTTTAGGGTGAGGGTGAGGGTTAGGGTGAGCGTTAGGGTGAGGTTTAGGGTTAGTGTTAGTATTAGGGTTAGGGTGAGGGTGAGGTTTAGTGTTAGAGTTAGGGTTATAGGGAGGGTTAAATTGAGGGTCAGGGTTAGGGTTAGGGTTAGGATGAATGTTAGGTTGAGGTTTAGGGTTAGGGTTACGTTTAGGGTTAGGATGAGCGTTAGGCTGAGGGTTAGGGTTAGGGTTAGTGTGAGGGTTAGGTTTAGGTTAGGGTTAGGGTTAGGGTTTGTTTAGGGTGAAGGTTAGTTTTAGGTTTAGGGTTAGCATAAGGTTTAGGCTGGTGGTTAGGGTACGGGTTAGTGTGAGGGATAGGTTTAGGGTTAGGTTTAGGGTGGGGACTATGGTGAGGGTGAGGGTTAGGGTTAGTGTTAGGGTTATGGTTAGGTTCAGGGGTAGGTTAAGGGTTAGGATTAGGTTAAGGACTAGGGGTTAGGCTGAGGGTGAGGGTGAGGTTGAGGGTGAGGGTTAGGGTTAGAGTGAGGGTTAGATTAAGGGTGAGAAAGACGGGGAGATTTTGGTTTAGGGTTAGAGTTAGGTTGAGGGTAAGGGTTAGGATTAGGGTTAGCACTAGGTTTAGGCGGAGGGTGAGGGTGAGGTTGAGGGTGAGGTTTAGGTTTAGGGTGAGGTTTAGGGTTAGGGTCAGTTTTAGAGTGAGGTTTAGGGTTAGGGTTAGAGTTAGGGTTTGGTTAGGGTGAATGTTAATTTTAGGTTTAGGCTTAGATTAAGGTTAAGGCTGAGGATTAGGGTTAGGGTTAGTGTGAGGGTTAGGTTTAGGGTTAGAGTTAGGGTGTGGGCTAGGCTGATGGTGATGGTTAGGTTGAGGTTGAGGGTGAAGGTTTAGTTTAGCTAAGTGTTAAGGTTAGGTTAGGGTGAGGATTATGGTGAGGGTTAGGGTTAGGGTGCGGGGTAGGGTTAATGTGAGGGTTAGGATTAGGGTTAGGGTGAGGGTGAGGGTAAGGGTTAGTGTGAGGGTTAGGGTGAGGGTGCTGTTTAGGATTAGAGTTACGGTTAGGATTAGGGTGAGGTAGAGGATTAGGGTTAGTGTTAGGGTGAGGGTTAGGGTTGGGGTGAAGGTTAGGGTTAGTGTTAGGGTTAGGGTGAGGGTGAGGTTTAGGGTTAGGGTTAGTGTTAGGAATAGGCTGAAGGTGAGGTTGAGGGTGACGTTGAGCGTTAGGGTTATGGTTAGAGTGATGGTGAGGGATAGGGTGAGGGTGATGGTTATTGTGAGGATGAGGGTGAGGTTTTCGTTTATGTCAAGGATAGGGTTAATCTGAGGTTAGGTTTAGGGTGAGTGTTAGGTTTAGAGGTAAGGTGAGGTTTAGTGTTAGGTGAAGTTTAGGGTGAGGGTGAGGATTAGGGTGAGGGTGAGGATTACGGTATGGGTGAGGGTGAGGGTTAAGATTGGGAATACGGTTAGGGTTAGGGTTAGACTGAAGTTGAGGGTGAGGGTGAGGTTGAGGGTTTGGGATAGGTTAGGTTTAGGGTTAGGGTGAGGGTTACGGTTTCTGTGAGGGTTATGGTTATGGTTATGGTTAGGGTTAGGGTGAGGGGAAGGGTTCGAGTGAGGTTTAGGGTGAGGGTGAGGTTTAGGTTTAGGGTTAGATTTAGGGTGAGGGCTTGTGTGAGGGTGAGGGTTAGTGTAAAGGTAAGGGTGAGGTGTTCTTTTAGACAGAGTTTAGTGTTATGGTGAGGATTAGGGTGAGGGTGAGGGTTAGGTTGAGGGTTAGGTTTAGGGTGAGGGTTAGGGCAAGGGTTAGAGTGAGGGTTATGGTTTGGGTGATGTTTAGCATAAGGGTGAGGGTTATGGTGAGGATGAGTTTTCGGGTGAGTGTCAGGGTTCGAGTGAGGGTAAGAGTTAGGGTGTGGTTCAGGATTAGTGTTAGGTTGAGTATTAGCATTAGATTTAGGGTTAGTGTGAGGGTGAGGGTTAGGGCTAGGATTAGGTTTGGGTTGACGGTTAGGATTAGGGTTAGGTTTAGTAGGATTGTTAGGGTGAAGGGTAGGGTTAGGGTTAGTGTTTGGAAGAGTGTTAGGGTGTCGGTGAGTGTTAGGGTGAGGATCAGGGTAAGGGTATGGGTGAGGGTTAGGTTTAGGGTAAGGATTAGGGTTAGAGTTAGGTTAATGGTGAGGGTAAGTGTTAGGGTGAGGTTTAGTGTGAGGCTTAGGGTTAGGGTTAGGGTTAGGGTGAGGGTGAGGGTGAGGTATAGGTTTTGGGTTAGGGTTAGGGTGAGGGTTAGCGATAGGTTTACGGTTAGGGTGAGAGTGAGGGTGAGGGTTAGGGTAAGGTTTAGGGTTAGAGTTAGGGTGAGGGTGAGGGTTAGTATTAGTGTTAATATTTCAGTTAGCCTGAGGGTTAGGGTGAGGGTTAGGTTTAGGGTAAGTGTTAGGGTTAGGGGTACGTTTAGGGTGAGGGTTAGGGTTAGGGTTAGGGTTAGGATGAGCGTTAGGCTGAGGTTTATGTTTAGGGTTAGTTTGAGGGTTAAGAATTAGGGTTAGGGTTAGGGTTAGGGTGAGGGCTGGGGTTAGGTTTAGGATTAGGATAAGGGTTAGTTTGAGGGTTAGGTTTAGTGTTAGTGTGAGTGTTAGGATTAGGGTTAGAGTTAGGTTTTGGGTCAGGGTAAATGTTTGGGTGAGAGTTAGGGTGAGGGTGAGGGTTAGGGTTAGGGTGAGGGTTAGGGTGAGGGTTAGGGTGAGGGTGAGGGGAATGTGAGGGTTTGGTTTAGGGTTAGAGTTAGGGTGAGTTTGAGGGTTAGTAGTAGGGTTAGAACTAGGTATAGGCTGAGGGTGAGGGTGAGGTTGAGTGTGAGGTTCAGGGTTAGGGTGAGGGTTAGGGTTAGGATTAGGTTTAGGGTGAGGGTTAGGGTTAGGGTTAGTGTGGGGGTTAGGATTAGGGTTAGGGTTAGGATTAGGGTTTAGTTAGGGTGAAGTTTTGTTTTAGGTTTAGGGTTAGGATAAGTTTTATCCTGAGTCTTATTGTGACGGTTAGGTTTAGGGTTAGGGTTAGGGTGTGGGCTAGGGTGAGGGTGAGGGTGAGGGTGAGGGTTTAGTTTATGTAAAGGTTAAAGTAAGGTTAGGTTGAGGATTAGGGTGAGGTTGAGGGTTAAGGTGAGGGTAAGGGTTAGGGTTAGGGTTAGGTTTACTGTGAGGTTTAGGGTTACACTAAGCATGAGGGTGAGGGTAACGGTTAGGGTGAGGGTTACGTTGAGTGTGAGGGTTAGGATTAGAGTTAGGGTTAAGATTAGGGTGAGGTTGAGGGTGAGGGTTAGTGTTAGGGTGAAGGTTAGGGTTGGGGTGAGTCATAGGGTTAGGGTTAGGGTTGGGGTGAGGGTGAGGGTGAGGGTGAGGGTGAGGTTTTTGTTTACATGAGGTTTAGGGTTACGATTACATTAGGGTTAGGATAAGGGTTAGGGTAAGGGTTAAGCTGAGGTTTACGGTTAGAGTGATGTTTAGGGTGAGGGTGAAGGTTAGGGTGAGGGTGAGGGTTAGGGTAAGTGTCAGGGTGAGGGTTTGGATTGGGAATAGGTTAGGGTTAGGGTTGGGCTGAAAGTGAGGGTGAGGGTGATGTTGAGGCTGAGGGTTAGGGTTAGGGTTAATGTTAGGTTTAGGGTTAGGGTGAGGGTAATGTTTACTGTGAAGGTTAGGGTTAGGGTTAGGGTTAGGGTTAGGGTTAGGGTAAAGGCTAGGGTGAGGGTGAGTGTTAGTGTGAGTTTTAGGTTGAGGGTTTATTTTAGCCAAGGATTTGGGTTATGGTGAGGAATAGGGTGAGGTTGAGAATTATGTTTTGGGTTAGGGTTAGGATGAGGGTTAGGGCTATGGTTAGGGTGAGGGTTAGGGTTTGGGTGATGTTTAGCATGGGGGTGAGGATTAAGGTGAGGGTGAGGGTCAGGGGGTGGGTGAGGATTAGGGTTAGGTTGAGTGTTAGTGTTAGGTTTAGGTTTAGTGTGAGGGTGAGGGTTATGGGTAGCATTAGGTTTAGGTTGAGCGTTTGGATTAGGGTTAGGGTGAGTCTGAGGGTGAGGGTGAATGGTAGGTTTAGGGTTTGGGTGAGGTTTAGGGTGAGGGTCAGTGATAGGGTGAGGGTGTGGGTTAGGGATAATGTTAGGTGTAGGGTTAGGGTGAGTTTAAGGGTGAGGTTTAGGTTTAGGAATAGGGTTAGGGTTAAGGTGCCGGTGAATGTTAGGTTTAGGGTGAAGATTAGGGTTAGAGTTAGGTTTATGTTGAGGGTAAGGGTTAGGGTGAGGTTTAGTGTGAGGGTTAGGGTTAGGGTTAGGGTGAGGGTGAGGTATAGGTTTTGGGTTACAGTTAGGGTGAGGGTTAGGGATAGGTTTAGGGTTAGGTTGAGGGTGAGGGTGAGGGTTAGGGTTAGGTTTAGGGTTAGAGTTAGGTTGAGGGTGAGGGTTAGGGTTAGTATTAGAGTTAGCCTGAGGGTGAGGGTGAGGGTTAGGGTTAGTGTGAGTGTTAGGGTTAGGGTTAGGGCGAGGGTTAGGTTTACGTTTAGGGTTAGGATCAGGGTTAGGTTGAGGGTTAGGTTTAGGGTTAGTGTGAGGGTTAAGTTAAGGGTTAGGGTAGGGTTAGGGTCAGGGTAAAGTTAGGGTGAGGTTTAGGGTGAGGGTGAGGGTAAAGGTTAGTGTGAGGGTTAGGGAGAGGGTGAGGCTTAGGGTTAGGGTGAGGGTTAGGGTGAGGGTTAGGATAAGGGTTAGGGTGAGGGTAAGGGTTAGGGTGATGGTAAGGTTGAGGGTGAGGGATAGGATTATGTTGTGGGTAAGGGTTAGGGTGATGGTTAGCGTGAGGTTTAGGGTTAGGGTGGGGGTTAGGGTTAGGGTTAGATTGAGGGTTAGGGTTAGGGTGATGTTTATTGTGAGAGTATCGTTTAGGGTGAGGGTGAGTTTTCTGGTGAGCATGAGGGTTAGGATGAGGTTGAGGGTTAGGGTTACAGTTAGGATTAGGGAGAGGGGCAGGGTGAGCATTAGGGTTAGGATTAGGGTTAGAGTGAGGATGAGGGTGAGGGTTAGGGTGTGGTTAAGTGTTATGGTTAGGGTTAGGGATAGGGCTAGGGTGAGGGTCAGGGTTAGTGAGAGGGTTAGTGTGAGGGTGAGGGTTTCCTTTACATTAGTGTTAAGGTTAGGGTGAGGATTAGGTTGAGGGTGAGGGTTAAGCTGAGGTTAGGGTTAGGGTGATGGTTAGGGTTAGGGTGATGTTTATTGTGAGAGTGAGTGTACGGTGAGGGTGAGGGTGAGGGTGAGGGTTAGTGTTAGGGTTAGGTTTAGGTTGAGGGTGATTGTGAGGGTTAGGATTAGGAATAGGATTAGGGTTAGGGTTAAGCTGATGCTGAGGGTCAGGGTGAGGGTGAAAGTTAGGGTCAGGGTTAGGATTAGGGTTAGAGTGAGGGTTACGGTTAGTGTGAGTGTAATGGTTAGGGTTAGGGTGAGGGTAAGGATTAGGGTGAGAGTAAAGATTAGGGTGAGGGTTAGGGTGAGTGTGAAGGTTTGGATTAGGGTTTGTGTTAGAGTTAGGGTGAGGGTTAGGATTTGGGTGATGTTTAGAATGAGCGTGAGGGTTAGGGTGAGGATGATTGTTCGGGTGAGGGTGAGGGTTCGGGTTAGGGTGTGGGTGAGGATTAGGTTTAGGGTGAGGGTTAGCATTAGGGGTAGTTTTAGGGTTAGGTTGAGGGTTAGGGTTAGGGTTAGGGTGAGGGGTAGGGACAGGGGTAGGGTGAGGTTTAGGGTGAGGTTTAGGGTGAGTGTGAGGGTTAGGTTGATGGTGAGGGTGAGGGTTAGGGTTAGGGTTTGCGTTAGACTTAGGGTGAGTTTGAGGGTGAGGGTTAGGTTTAGGATTAGGGTGAGTGTTAGGGTTAGGTTGAGGGTTAGAGATAGTGTTAGGGTTAGGGTAAGGGTGAGGGTGAGTGTTAGGTTTACGTTTAGGGATAGAGTTAGGGTGAGGGTGAGGGTGAGGGTTAGGATTAGGTTAGATTTAGGGTTAGGCTGAGGTTGATCGAGAGGATGAGGGTGAGGGTTAGGGTTAGGGTGAGGTTTAGGTTTCCGGTTAGGGTTAGGGTGAGGGTTAGGATTAGGGTTATGGTTAGGATGAGGGTTAGGCTAAGGGTTAGGGTGAGGTTTAGGGCTAGGTTTAGGGTTAGGATAAGGATTAGGCTGAGGATTAGGGTTCGGGTTAGTGTGAGGGTTAGGTTTAGTGTTAGGGTAAGAGTTAGGGTCAGGGTAAAGTTTAGGGTGAGGGTTAGGGTGAGGGTGAGGTTTAGGGTTAGGGTGAGGGTTAGGGTCAATTTTAGGTTTAGGGTTAGGGTTAGAGTGAGGGTAAAGGTGTGGGTCAGTGTTAGGGTGAGGTTTAGAGTGAGGGTGAGGGTTAGCGTCAAGGTTAAGATTAGGATTAGGGTTAAGGTGAGGGTTAGGGTTTGGGTGAGTGTTAGGGTGAGTTTTAGGGTGAGGGTGAGGTTTAGGGTGAGGGTAAAGTGTTAGGGAGAGAGTTACGGTGAGGCTGAGGGTTATGGTTAGCCTTAGGGTGCGGGTGAGGCTTAGGGTGTAGCTTTGGGTTAAGGTTAAGGATACGGTGAGGATTAGGCTTAGGGTTAGGTTGAGGGTGAGGGTTAGGGTTAGGGGTAACATTAGAGTTTGGGTGAGGGTTAGGTTTACTGTGAGGGTTAGGGTTGGTTTAGGGTGACGGTAAGGGTTAGGGTGACGGTTAGGTTGAGTGTGAGGTAGGATGAGTGTTAGGGTTAGGGTGAGGTTTAGGGATAGGTTTAGGGTTAGGGTGAGGGTTAGGGTTAGGGTTAGGATTAGAGTTAGGGTGACGGTAAGGCTTCGGGTGAGGGATAGGGTGAGGATGAGTGTTAGGGTTAGGGTGAGGGTGAGGGTAATTGTTAGCATGAGGACTAGTGTTAGGTTTAGGATTAGGGTGAGTGTTAGGATTATGGTGAGGGTGAGGGTGAGGGTTAGGTTCAGTATTAAGGTTCAGGTTAGTGTGAGGGTTAGTGATAGGGTTAGGGTTAGGGTGAGGGTTAGACTTAGGGTAAAGGTGAGGGTTAATCTGAGAGTTAGGGTTAGGTTTAGGGTGAGAGTTAGGCTCAGTGTGAGGGTTAGGGTTAGGGTGAGGGTTAGTTTTAGGGGGAGGGCTAGGTTGAGGGTTAGGTTGAGGGTGAGATTGAGTGTGAGGTTTTCGGTTAGGTAAGTTTTAGGGTTAGGATTAGGGTGAGGATTAGGGTGAGGTTGTGGGTTAGGGTTAGGGTGAGGGTGAGGGTGAGGGCCAGGGTTAGTGTTAGGATGAGGGTTAGGGATAGGGTTAGGGTGAGGTTGTGGTTGAGGGTGAGGGTTAGGCTTAGGGTTAGTGTGAGGTTTAGGGTTACGGTGAGGGTTATGGTTAGGGTGAGGGTTAGGGTTAGGGTTAGGTTGAGGGTTAGTGTTAGGTTGACTTGTAGTGTGAGGGTGAGGATTAGGGTGTGGGTGAGTGTTCAGGTAGAGTTAGGGTTAGGGTTAGGGTTAGGGACAGGGTTAGGGTTTAGCTAAAGTTTAGGGTGAGGGTAATGATTAGGGTTAGCTTGAGTTTTAGGGTTAGGTTTAGGGTTAAGATGAGGTTTAGGCTGAGGGTTAGGGTTAGGTTTAGGGTTAGTGTGAGGGTTCAGGTTAGGGTGAGGGTTGGATTTAGGTTTTGGGTTAGTATAAGGGATAGGGTGAGGGTTAGGGTTACGGTTAATATGAGTGTTAGGTTTAGGTTAGGTTGAGGGTAATGGTTAGGGTGAGGGTTAGGGTGAGGCTCAGGGATAGGTTTATGGTGAGGGTTAGGTTGAGTGTTAGGATTATGGTTATGGTTAGGGTAAGGCTGAGGGGGGAAGGAGAGGTTGAAGGTGAGCGTTAGGGTTAAGGTTACTGATAGGGTGAGGTTCGGGTTAAGGTTAGATTTAGGGTAAGAGTTAGGCACAGGGGTAGGGTTAGGGTTAGGTTGAGGGTTAGGTTTAGTGTGAGGTTTAGGGTCAGGGTTAGAGTGAGGGTTAGGTTTAGTGTGTTGGTTAGGGTTAGGGTTAGGTTGAGGGTAAGGGTTAGGGTGAGGGTGAGGTTTAGGGTTAGCATTAGGTTTAAGGTTAGGGTTAGGATGAGGGTTAGGGTGAGGGAGAGGGTGAGGGTGAGGATAAGGGTTAGGATGAGGGTTAGGTTTAGTGTGAGGGTGAGGATTAGGTTTAGTGTGAGGGTGAGGGTTAGGTTTAGGGTGAGTATTAGGGTTAGGGGAAGGGTGAGGGTTAGGGTTAGGGTTAGGTTTAGGGTGAGGGTCAGGGTGAGGGATAGATTTAGGGTGAGGATTAGATATAGGGTGAGGTTTAGGGTTTGGGTTAGGGTGAGATTTTGGGTTAAGGTGATGTTTATTGTGAGGGTGAGTGTTAGGGTGAGTGTGAGTGTTCGGGTGAGGGTGAGTGTTCGGGTGAGGGTGAGGATTAGGGTGTGGTTGAGGGTTAGGGTTAGTATGAGAGTCAGGGTGAAGTGTAGGTATAGGGTTAGAGTGAGGGTTAGGGTTAGTGTGAAGGTTAGAGTTAGGGTTAGGTTTAGCGTTAGTGTGAGGATAAGAGTTAGGGTGTGGGTTAGTGTGAGGGTGAGGGTTAGGGTTAGCGTTAGGGTTAGGGTGATCATTATGGTGAGGTTTAGGGTTAGGGTGAGGGTTAGGATTAGGGTTAGTGTGAGGGTTAGTGTTAGGGTGATGTTTAGGGTGAGGTTGAGGGTTAGTGTGAGGGTGAGAGTGAGGGTGAGGGTTAGTGTGAGGGTGCGGGTGCGGGTGAGGGTGAGGGTTAGTGTTAGGTTTAGGGTGAGGGTGAGGGTTAGGGTTAGGATTAGTGTTAGGGTTAGGCTGAGGGTGAGGATGAAAGTGAGGGTGAGGGTGAGGGTTAGGGTTAGGGTTAGGGTGAGGATTCCAGTTAGTGTGAGGGTTAGTGTGATGGTGATAGTCAGGCTGATGGTGAGTGTTACAATGAGGTTGAGGTTGAGGGTGAGGGTTAGGGTTAGGATTAGATTAAGGTGAGTTTTAGGGTGAGGGTTAGGGTTAGGTTTATTGTTAGGTTTAAGGTTTGGGTTAGGTGAGGTTGAGGGTGAGGGTTAGCGTTAGGGTTAGGGTGAGGGTGGGGTTCAGGGTTAGGGTTAGGATTATGTAAAGGGTAAGGCTGAGGGGGAAGTGGAGGTTGAGTGTGAGGTTTTGGGTTAGGGTTACGGTTAGGGTGAGGGTTACTGTTAGGTTTAGGGTTAGTATAAGGGCTAGGCTGAGGGTAAGGGTTAGGGTTAGTGTGAGTGTTAGGTTTAGGGAAAGGGTTTGGGTTAGGTTGAGGGTAAAGTTTAGAGTAAGGTTTATGGAGAGGATGAGGGTTAAGGTTACCATGAGGGTTCGGGTGAGGGTTAGGGTTAGGGTTATGGTTAGGGGTAGTGTGAGGGTTTGGGTGAAGGTTAGGTTTAGGGTTAGGCTTCGGGTGTGGGTTAGGGTGTGGGTAAGTGTTAGAGTGAGGGTTAGGGTGAGGGTGAGGGTTAGGAGGAGGGTGAGGGTTAGTGTTAGCATTAGGGTTAGGGTGAGGGTGAGGGTTAGGTTTAGGGTGCGGGTTAAGGTGAGGGTTAGGGTTAAGGTTAGGGATAAGGTGAGGAATAGGTTTAGAGTTAGGAATAGGTTGAGGGTTAGGCTGAGGGGTAGTGTTAGGTTTAAGGTGAGGGTTAGGTTTAGTGTGAGGATTAGGGTTAGGTTTAGGGTGAGGTTTAGGTTTAGTGTGAGGGTTAGGGTTAGTGTTAGGGTGAGGGTAAGGGCTAGGGTGAGTTTTAGGGTGAGGGTGAGGCTTAGGGTTAGCGTTTGGTTTAGGTTTAAGGTTAGGATGAGGGTTAGGGTTAGGGTTAGGGTGAGGGTGAGGGTGAGGCTGATGTTTAGGATGAGGGTTAGGGTTAAGGTGAGGATTCGGGTTAGGTTTAGGGTGATGGTTAGGGTCAGGGTAAGTGTTAGGGTGAGGGTTAGTGTTATGGTTAGGTTTAGTGTGAGGGTCAGGGTGAGGTTTAGTTTTAGGTTTAGGGTTAGGGTTAGGGTGACGGTAATTGTTAGGGTGAAGGTTAGGGTGATTGTGTGGTTTATGGTTAGCATTAGGTTTAGAGTTAGGGTTAGGATGAATGTTAGGGTTATGTTTAGGGTTAGGGTTAAGGTGAGGGTGAGGGTTAGGGTTAGGTTTAGGGTTAGGGTTAGTTTTAGGGTGAGGGCAAGGATGAGGGTGAGGTTAAGTGTGAGGGTGAGGGTTAGGGTGAGGTTTTCAAAGTAAGTGTTAGGTTTAGAGTTAGGGTGAGGTGTAGGGTGAGGGTGTGGGTTGGGGTTAGGGTTAGGGTGAGGCTGAGGGTCAAGGTTAGTATTAGGATGAGGATTGGGGTTAGGGTTATGGTGAGGGTGAGGGTAAGGTTTAGGGTTAGGGTTAGTGTGAGATTTAGGGTTATGGTGAGGGTTAGGGTTAGGGTGAGGAGTAGGGTTAGGGTTACAGTGAGGGTTAGGGTTGGGTGATGTTTAGTGTGAGGGTGACGGTTAGGGTGAGGGTTTGTGTTCTGTTGAGAATTAGGGTTAGGGTTAGGGATTGGGTTAGTTTAAGGGTAAGTGTTAGGGTGAGGGTTAGGGTGAGGGTGAGGTTTAGGGTTAGGGTGAGTGTTAGGTTTAGGGTTATGATGAGGGTGAGGGTTAGGGTGAGCCGTAGGATTAGGGTTAGGGTTAGTTTGCGGGTTAGGGTGAGGGTAAGGGTTAGGGTGAGGTTAAGGGTGAGGGTGAGTTTTAGGGTTAGGGTGAGGGTAAGGTTTAGGGTGAGGGTTAGGGTGAGGGTTAGGGTTAGGGTTAGTGATAGGGTAAGGATTAGTGTTAGTGTGAGAGTTAGGGTGAGGGTTAGGATTAGTGTTAGTGTGAGGATAAGTGTTAAGGTGAGGGTTAGGGTGAGGGTGAGGGTTAAGGTTAGGGTGATGGTTAGGGTTAGGGTTATGCTTAAGGTGAGGGTTAGGGTGAGCTGTAGGTTTACCGTTAGGCTTATTTTGTGAGTTAGGGCGAGGGTAAGGATTAGGGTGAATTTTAGGTTTAGGGTGAGGGTTATGGTTAGGGTGAGTGTAAGTGTTAGGGTGAGGGTTAGGGTGAGGTTTCGGGTCAGGGTTAGGGATAGGGTGAGGATTAGGGTTAGTGTGAGGGTTAGGATTAAGTTTATTGTGAGGATAAGGGTTAGGGTGAGGGTTAGAGTGAGGGTGTGGTGTTGGGTTAGTGTTAGGGATAGGGTGAGCTTAAGGGTGAGGGTTAGGTTTAGGGTGAGGTTTATGTTTAGGTTTAGGGTGAGGGTCAGGGTGAGGTTCACTATTAAGGTTAGGTTTAGGGTTAGGGTGAGGGTCGGTTGAGGGTTAGGGTTAGGATTAGTGTTAGAGTTAGGGTGAGGGCTAGGGTGAGTGTGAGGTTTGGGTGAGGGTGAGGGTGAGTGTTTCAATTATGTAAGTGTTAGGGTTAGTGTGAGGATTTGGGTGAGGGTGAGGGTTAACCTGAGGTTAGGTTTAGCCTGATGGTTAGGGTTAGGGTTAGGGAGAGGGTTAGGGTTAGGGTGATGCTTAGGGTGAGGGTGAGGCTGAGAGTTAGGATTAGGAATAGGGTTAGTGTTAGGGTCAGGCTGAGGTGAGGGTCAGGGTGAGGGTGAAGGTTCGAGTTAGGGTTATAGTTAGAGTGAGGGTTAAGCTTAGTGTGTGGGGTAGGGTTAGGTTTATGTTTCGGGTGAGGGTTAGGATTTTATTTAGGGTTAGCATAAGGGTTAGGCTGAGGGTTAAGGATAGGGTTAGTCTGAGGGTTAGGTGTAGGGTTAGGGTAAGTCTAATGTTTAGGGTGAGGGTTAGGGTGAGTGTGAGGGTTAGGGTTAGGGTGAGGGTTAGGGTGAAGGTTAGGTTTACGGTTAGGGTTAGGGTGAAAGTTAGAGTGTGGGTTAGTGTAAGGGTGAGGGTTAGGGTGAGGGTTAGGATTAGGGTTAGCATTAAGTTTAGGGTGAGGGTGAGGGTTAGGGTGAGGGTTTGGGTTAAGTTTAAAGATAGGGTGAGGTTTAGCTTTAGGGTTAGGTTTAAGTTGAGGGTTAGGAGGAGGGGTAGGCTTAGGGTTAGGGTGAAGTTTAGGTTTAATGTGAGAGTTAGGGTTAGGGTTAGGGTGATGGTAAGGTTTATTGTGAGGGTTAGGGTGAGTGTGAGGTTTAGGGTTAGCATTAGCTTTAGCGTTAGGTTTACGATGAGTGTTAGGGTTAGGTTTAGGGTTAGGATGAGGGTGAGGGTGAAGGTTAGAGTTAGGATGAGGGTAGGGGTTAGGGGTAGGGTGAGGGTTAGGGTTAGGGTTACTGTGAGGGTTAGTATTATGGTGAGGTTTAGGGTGAGGGTGAGGGTTAGGTTTAGCATTAGGGTGAAGGCTAGCTTTAGGGTGATGTTTAGTGTCCGGGTGAGGGTTAGGATGAGGGACAGTGTTCTGCTGAGAGTTAGGATTAGGGTTAGGGTCAGGGATGAGTTTAGTATGAGGGTAAGGGTTAGGGTGAGTGTTAGGGTGAGGGTCAAGTTTAGGGTTAGGGTGATCGTTAGGGTTAGGGTTAGGGTTATGTTTAGGGTGAGGGTTAGGGTGAGCGGTAGGTTTAGGGTTAGGTTTAGTTTGCGGGTTATGGTGAGGGTAAGGGTTAGGGTGAGGTTTAGGTTGAGGATGAGGGTTAGGGTTAGGGTAAGGGTAAGGGTTACGTTGAGAGTGAGTGTGAAGGTGAGGGTTAGGGGTAGCATTAGAGTTAGGGTGAGGGTGAGGGTTAAGGTGAGGTTTAGTTTGAGGATGAGAATTAGGGTTAGTGTGAGGGTTAGGGTGAGTGTTAGGGTGAGGGTTAGGGTTAGGGTTTGGGTTAGGTAAGGGTGAGGTATAGTGTGAGGGTTAGTGTTAGGGTGAGGGATAGGGATAGGGTTAGAGTTAGGGTGAGGATGAGGGTGAGTGCTAGGGTTTGGTTTAGGGTGAGTGTGAGGGTGAGAGTTAGGATTAGGAATAGGTTTAGGGTTAGGGTTAGGCTGAGAGTGAGGGTCATGGTTAGGGTGAGGGTTAGGGTTTGGGTAATGTTTAGGGTGAGGATGAGGGTTAGGGTGAGGATGAGGATTTGGGTGAGGGTGAGGGATCGGGTTAGGGTGTGGGTGGGATTAGGGTTATGGTGAGGGTTAGCATTAGGTTTAGGGTTAGTGTGACAGTGAGGGTGAGGTGTAGGGGTAGGGTTAGATTGAGTGTTAGGGTTAGGTTTAGGGTGATGGTTAGGGAGAGGGGTAATGTTAGGGTTAGGGTGAGGTTTAGGATGAGTGTGAGGGTTAGAGTTAGGTTGAGTGTTAGGTTTAGGGTTAGGGTTAGGGTGAGGTTTAGGGTTAGAGTTAGGGGTAAGGTGAGTTATAGGGTGAGGGTTAGGTTTAGGTTTAGGCTTAGGGTAAAGGTTATGGTGAGGGAAAGTGTTAGGGTGAGGTTTAGTGTGTGGATGAGGGTTAGGGTTATTATTAGGGCTAGGGTGAGGGTTAGGGTTAGGGTTAGCGTTAGGGTGAGGTTGAGGTATAGGGTGAGGTTTAGGGTTAGGGTGAGGGTTAGGGATAGTGTTAGGTTAGGGTGAGGGTTTGGGTGAGTTTTAGGTTTAGGTTTAGGTTTAGAGTTAGGGTGAGGGTGAGGGTTAGGATTAGTGTTAGGGTTAGGGTTAGGATGAGGGTTAGGCTGAGGATTAGGGTTAGGGTTAGGGTTAGCATAATGTTTAGGCTGAGGTTTAGGGTTAGGCTTAGGGATAGGGTTAGGATGAGGGTTAGGCTGACAGTAAGTGTTAGGGTGAGGTTTAGGGTGAGGTTGAGTATTAGGCTTAGCATCATTCTTAGGGTGAGGTTTAGGTTTAGGTATAGCATTAGGGTTAGGGTTAGGATTAGGGTGAGTGTATGGATTAGGTCTAAGGTGAGGGTGAGTTTTAGGGTTAGCATTAGGTTTAGGGTTAGGGTGAAGCTTAGGTTTAGTGTGAGGGTTAGGGTTAGGGTTAGGGTGATGGTAAGGGTTAATGTGAGGGTTAGGGTGAGTGTGAGTTTTAGGGTTAGCATCAGTTTTAGCGTTAGGTTTAGGATGAGTGTTAGAGTTAGGTTTAGGGTTAAGGTGAGGGTGAGGGTGAAGTTTAGAGTTAGGATGAGGGTAGGGGAGAGGGGTAGGGTCAGCGTTAGGGTTAGGCTTACTGTGAGGGTTAGTATTATGGTGAGGTTTAGGGTGAGGGTGAGGGTTAGGTTTAGCATTAGGGTCAGGGTTAACTTTAGGGTGATGTTTAGGGTCCGTGTGAGGGTTACTATGAGGGTGAATGTTCTGCTGAGAGTTAGGATTAGGGTTAGGGTCAGGGATAAGTTTAGTGTGAGGGTAAGGGTTAGGGTGAGTGTTAGGGTAAGGGTCAAATTTAGGGTTAGGGTGAGCGTTAGGGTTAGGGTTAGGGTTATGTTTAGGGTGAGGGTTAGGGTGAGCGGTAGGTTTAGCGTTAGGGTTAGTTTGCGGGTTATGGTGAGGGTAAAGGTTAGGGTGAGGTTTAGGTTGAGGATGAGGGTTAGGGTTAGGGTAAGGGTAAGGGTTACGTTGAGAGTGAGTGTGAAGTTGAGGGTTAGGGTTAGCATTAGAGTTAGGGTGAGGGTGAGGGTTAAGGTGAGGTTTAGTTTGAGGATGAGGATTAGGGTTAGTGTGAGCGTTAGGGTGAGTGTTAGGGTGAGGGTTAGGGTTAGGGTTTGGTTTAGGTAAGGGTGAGGTATAGGGTGAGGGTTAGTGTTAAGGTGAGGGATAGGGATAGGGTTAGAGTTAGGGTGAGGATGAGGGTGAGTGTTAGGGTTAGGTTTAGGGTGAGTGTGAGGGTGAGAGTTAGGATTAGGAATAGGGTTAGGGTTATGGTTAGGCTGAGAGTGAGGGTCAGGGTTAGGGTGAGGGTTAGGGTTTGGGTGATGTTTAGGGTGAGGAAGAGGGTTAGGGTGAGGATGAGGATTTGGGTGAGGGTGAGGGATCAGGTTAGGGTGTGGGTGGGATTAGGTTATGGTGAGGGTTAGCATTAGGTTTAGGGTTAGTGTGACAGTGAGGGTGAGGTGTAGGGGTAGGGTTAGATTGAGTGTTAGGGTTAGGTTAGGGTGATGGTTAGGGAGAGGGTTAATGTTAGGGTTAGGGTGAGTTTTAGGATGAGTGTGAGGGTTAGGGTAGGTTGAGTGTTAAGTTTAAGGTTAGGGTTAGGGTGAGGTTTAGGGTTAGAGTTAGGGGTAAGGTGAGTTTGAGGGTGAGGGTTAGGTTTAGGTTTAGGCTTAGGGTTAAGTTTATGGTGCGGGTAAGTGTTAGGGTGAGGTTTAGTGTGTGGATGAGGGTTAGGGTTATTATTAGGGCTAGGGTGAGGGTTAGGGTGACGGTTAGCATTAGGGTTAGGGTGAGGTATAGGGTGAGGTTTAGGGTTAGGGTGAGGGTTAGCGATAGTGTTAGGTTAGGGTGAGAGTGAGGGTGAGTGTTAGGTTTAGGTTTAGGTTTAGAGTTAGGGTGAGGGTGAGGGTGAGGGTTAGGATTAGTGTTAGGGTTAGGGTTAGGATGAGGGTTAGGGTTAGGGTTAGGGTTAGCATAATGTTTAGGCTGAGGGTTAGGTTTAGGCTTAGGGATAGGGTGAGGATGAGGGTTAGGCTGACGGTAAGTGTTAGGGTGAGGTTTAGGGTGAGGTTGAGTATTAGGCTTAGCATCATTCTTAGGGTGAGGTTTATGTTTAGGTATAGCATTAGGATAAGGGTGAAGGTTAGGATTAGGGCTAAGGTGAGGGTGAGGTTTAGGGTGAGCATTAGGTTTAGGGTTAGGGTGAGGGTTTGGGTTACGTTGAGGGTTACCTTTCATGTGAGGTTTAGGTTTAGGTTGAGGGTTAGGGTTGGTGAGAGGGTTAGGGTGAGGGTACAGGTTAGGGTTAGCGTCAGCGTTAGGGTGAGGGTGAGGGTTAGGGTTAGGTTAGGATGAGGGTCAGGGTGAGGGTGAGGGTTAGGGTTGGTGTTAGTGTTAGTGTTAAGGTTAGGGTTAGGGTTAGGGTTAGCATTATGGTTAGGGTTAGGGTTAGGGTGAGCGATCGGGATAGGGTTAGGGTTAGGGTTAGGGTGAGGGTGAGTGTTATGTTGAGGCTGAGGGTGAGGTTGAGGGTTAGGGATAGGGTTAGGGTGAGGGTGAGGGTGTGGGTGAGGGTTAGGGTTAGGATTAGTGTTAGGGTTAGGGTTTCCCTGATGGTGAGCTTGAGGGTGAGGGATAGGGTTAGGTTTAGATTTAGGGTGAGGGTTAGGGTTATTGTGAGTGTTAGGATTAGGGTGAGGTTAGGTTTACGGTTAGGGTGCTTGTTAGTGTGAGGTTTAGGGTTAGGGTTAGGGTTAGGTGAGGGTTAGGGTGAGGGTTAGGGTTAATGTTAGGGTTAGGTTGAGGGTGAGGGTTAGGGTGATGGTCAGAGTTAGGGTTAGGTTTTAGGGTTAGTTATAGGGTGAGGCTTAGGGTGAGGGGTAGGGTTAGGAAGAGGGTTAGGGTTAGTTTGAGGGTTAGAGTTAGGGTGAGGGTTAGGGTGAGGGTATGGATTAGGGTGAGGTTTAGTGTGAGGGTGAGGGTTAGTGTGAAGGTTTTTGTTAGGTTTAGTGTAAGGTTTATGGTGAGGTCTAATATGAGGTTGCGGGTTAGGGAGAGCGAGAGGGTGAGGGAGAGCGTGTCAGTTAGGTAAGTGTTAGGATTCGGGTCAGGGTGAGGATTAGGGTGAGAGTTAGGGATAGGATGAAATTTAGGGTTAGGCTGATGGTTAGGGTTAGTGTGAGGTTTAGTGTTAGGGTTAGGGTTAGAGTGAGGTTTAGGGTTCGGGTTTGCATTAGGGTTAGGGTGAGGGTTAGGGTGTTTTTGAGGGTTAGGGATAGGGTTAGGGTTAGTGTTAGGGTGAGGGTTAGGGTTAGGATTAGGTTTAGGATGAGGGTTATGGTAAGGGGTAGGTTTAGGGGTACGGTGAATGTTAGGATTAGGGAGAGGGTTAGGGAAAGGGTAAGGTTTAGGGTTAGGGTGAGGTTAAGGATTAGGGTGAGGGTGAGGGTTAGTGTTAGGTTTAGGGTGATGGTGAGCGTGAGGGTTAGGGTTAGGTTTAGGCTTAGCTTGAGGGATAGGATGAGGGTTTTGTTTAGTGTTAATGTTAGGGTTAGGGTGAGGTTTAATTTTAGTTGTGAGGGTTCGGGTGAGGGTGGGGGTGAGAGTAAGGGTTTGGGTGAGGGTTAGGGTGAGTTTTTACGTTCTGGTTAGGGCTAGGGTGAGGCTTACAGTGAGGGTCAGGGTTAATGTTATGTTTAGGGTGAGGTTTAGGGTTAGAGTTAGGGTTAGGGTGAGGATTAGGGTGAGGGTGAGGGGTAGGATGAAGGTTAGGGTTAGAGTGAGTATTAGGGTTAGGGTTAGGGTTAGATTAAGGTTTAGGGTGAGGGTTAGTGTAAGGATTAGGGTTAGGGTAAGGGTGAGTATGAGGGTTAAAGTTAGGGTTAGGGTGAGGGTTAGGGTTGGGGTGAGGGTTAGGGTTAGGTTTAGGGTGAGGCTTAGGGTGAGGTTTCCGGTGAGTGTGAGTGTTAGGTTGTGGGTGACGGTTAGGGTTAGGGTGAGGGTTAAGGTGACGTTGAGTGTTAGGGTGATGGTGAGGGTTAGGGTTAGGGTGAGCGATAGCGTGAGTGTTAGGGTTAGGGTGAGTGTGAGGATTAGGGTTAGGGTTACCCTTAGGGTTATGGTGAGGTTATGGGTTAGGGTGAGTTTTCGGGTGAGGGTGAGTGTTAGGGTTAGTGTTACCCTTAGGTTTATGGTGAGGGTGTAGTTTAGTTTGAGGTTTAGGGTGAGGGTGAGGGTTAGGATTAGCGTTAGGGTTAAGGTGAGGGTTAGGGTTAGGGTTAGGCTGAGGGTTAGGTTTAGGTTGATGATTAGGGTGAGGGTAAGTGTGAGGGTGAGTGTGAGGGTTAGGGTATAGTAGAGGGTTAGGTTTAGGGTGAGGGTTAGCGTGACGGTGAGGGTTAGGGTGAGGGTATGGAAAAAGTTTAGGTTCGGTTCAGGGTGAGGGTTAGGGTTAGGTTTAGGGTGAGGGTTTGAGTTAGTGTACGGGTTAGGTTTAGGGTTAGTGTGAGGAAAAGGGTTAGGGTGAGGATTAGGATGAGAGTAAGATTTAGGGATAGGTTTAGCTTTAGGGTTAGGGTGAGGTTTAGGGTTAGGGTTCAGTTTATGGTTAAGTTGAGGGTGAGGGTTAGAGTTAGGGTTCGGATGAGGGTTAGGTTTGGGGTGAGTGTTAGGGCTTCGGTTAGGGTGAGGGTGATGGTGAGGGTTGGGTTTCGGGTGAGGGTTAGGTTGTGGGTGACGGTTAGTGTTAGGGTGAGGTTCAAGGTGACAGTGAGGGTTAGGATGAGGTTGATGGTTAGAGTTAGTGTGAGTATTAGCTTTAGGGTTAGGGTTAAGGTTATGGAGAGGGTAAGGATCAGGGTGAGGTTTAGGGTGAGGGTGAGAGTTAGAGTTAGCATTAGGGTTAGGTGAGGGATAGGGTTAGGGTTAGGGTTAGGGTGAAGCTCAGGTTTAGGATTAGGGTTAGGATGAGGTTTAGGGTTAGGGTGAGGGTTAGGATAGGGTTAGGGTTATGGTGATGGTTAGGGTTAGGGTTACGTTTTGAGTTGGGTGAGTATGAGGGTGAGCTTTAGGGTTAGGATTAGAGTTAGGGTTAGTGTTAGGCAGAGGGTGATGGTGAAGGTGAGATTTAGCGTTAGGGTCAGGTTTAGGGTTAAGGTGAGGGTGAGGGGTAGGGTTAGGGTTAGGGAGAGGAATAGGGTTAGGGTGAGGGATAGGGTGAGGGTTAGGGTCACGGGTAGGTTTAGGATTAGGTTGAGGATTAGGGTTAGTGTGAGGGTTAGGGTTAGTGTTAGGGTGAGGGTAAGGGTTACTGTGAGGTTTAGGGTGAGGTTGACAGTTAGGATTAGCTTTAGGTTGAGGGTGAGGTGAGGTTTCGGGTTTGCATTAGGGTTAGGGTGAGGGTTATGGTGAGGGTTAGGGTTAGGGTTAGGGTGAGGGTGAGGGTGAGGGTTAGGATTAGAGTGAGGGTGAGGGTGAGGGTGAGGTTTAGCGTGAGGGTGAGTGTGAGGTTTAGGTTTAGGGTTAGGGTTAGGGTTAGGGTTAGATTTAGGGTGAGGGTGAGGGTGAGAGTTAGGATTAGGGTGAGGGTGAGAGTGATTTTTAGTGTTAGGGTTAGTATCAGTTTGAGGGTTAGGGTTAATGTGAGTTTTAGGGTGAGGGTGAGGGTAAGGGTTAGTGTGAGGGTTAGGGTGAGGGTTAAGTTTAGCGTGAGGGGTACAGGTAGGGTTAGGGTTAGGTTTAGCGTTAGGATTAGGCTGAAGGTGAGAGTGAGGGTTAGGGTGAGGTTAAGGTTGAGGGTGAGGGTGAGGGTTAGGGCTAGGTTTAGGGTGAGGGTGAGGGTGAAAGTAAGGGTTAGGGTGAGGGTGAGGGTTAGGGTTAGGGTTAGTGTTAGTTTGAGGGTTAGGTTTAATGTGAGTTTAGGGTGAGGGTGTGGGTAAGGGTTAGTGTGAGGGTTAGGGTGAGGGTGAGGGTTAGGGTCATGGTTAGCGTTAGGGTTAGCTTGAGGATTAGGTTGAGGTTTTGGGTTAGGGTGGCCGTTAGGTATAGGCTGAGTGTTAGGTTTAGGGTTAGGGTGAGGGTTAGGTTTAGTGTGATATTTAGGCTGAGGGTGAGAGTTCGGGTTCTCATGAGGGTTAGCTTTTGTGTGACGGTTAGGGTTAGGGTTAGGGTTAGGGTGAGGTTGAAAGTTAGGGTGAGGGTGAGGGGTAGGGTTAGGGTTAGGGTGATTTTTAGGTTTAGGGTTAGTGTTAGGTGAGGGTTATGGGGAGGATTAGGGTGAGGGTTAGGGTTAGGTTTAGGGTTAAGTTTAGGGTGAGGGTTACGGTGAGGTTTAGGGTTAGGGTTATGGTGAGGGTAACGTTTAGAATGAGGGTTAGATTGAGGGTGAGGGTTAGGTTAGGGTTTGGGTGAGGGAAAGGGTCAGGGTTAGGGTTAGGTTGATGGTGAGGTTAGGGTGAGAATTTTGGTTAGTGTTAGGGTTTAGGGTTAGTGTTAGTGTGAGGGTGATGGTTATGGTTAGGGTTAGTATTAAGGTGAGGTCTAGGGTGAAGGTGAGGTTTAGTGTTAGTGTTAGGGTTAGGTATAGGGTGAGTATTAGTGTTATGATTTGTGTGAGTGTTAGGCTGAGCGGTAGGGTTAGGGTTAGGTTTAGTGTGAGGATTCGGATTAGGGTTAGGATTAGGGTTAAGGTGAGGGTTAGGGTTAGGTTGAGGGTTAGGGTGCGGGTGAAGTTTAGGGTTAGCATTAGGGATAGGGTGAGGGTTAGGGTGTGGGTAAGAGTCTGGGTAAGGGTTAGGGAGAGGGTGAGGTGTAGGGTTAGGGTTAGGTAGAAGGATAGTGTTAGGGTGAGGGTTTGGGTTAGTTTGAGGGTTAGGGTGAAGGTGAGTTTGAGGTTGAGAGTTAGGGTGAGAGTGAGGGTGACGATAATGTTTAGGGATAGCATACGGGTTAGGGTTAGGGTTAGGTTTAGGGTTAGGGTGAGGGTGAGGGTGAGGGTGAGGGTTAGGGTTAGGGTTAGGTTTAGGATTAAGGTGAGGTTTAGGGTAAGGGATAGCATTAGGGTGAGGGTTAGGTTTAGGTTTACGGTGAGTGTTGGGGTTAGTTTTAGGTTTAGGTTGAGGGTTAGTGTTAGGATAAGGGTGAGGATGAGGGTTAGGTTGAGGGGCAGGGTTAGGGATAGGGTAAGGGTTAGTGTTAGGGTGAGGGTTAGGGTAAAGATTAGGGTTAGGGTGAGGGTGAGGGTGAGGGTTAGGGAGAGGGGTAATGTTAAGGTTCGGGTGAGGTTTAGGGTGATTGTGAGGGTTAGGGTTAAGTTGAGGGTTAGGGTTAGGGTGAGGGTTAGGGTTAGAGTTAGGGGTGGGTTGAGTTTGAGGGTGAGGGTTAGGTTTAGGTTTAGGCTTATGGTTAAGGTTATGTTGAGGGTAAGTGTTAGGGTGAGGTTTAGTGTGTGGATGAGTGTTAGGGTTATTGTTAGGGTTAGGGTGAGGGTTAGGGTGAGGGTTAGAGGTAGGGTTAGCATTAGGGTGATTGTGAGGTAGAGGGTGAGTTTGAAGGTTAGGGTATGGGTTAGGGATATTTTTAGGTTAGGGTGAGGGTGAGGGTGAGTGTTAGGTTTAGGTTTAGGTTTAGAGTTAGGGTGAGGGTGAGGGTGAGGGTTAGGATTAGAATTAGGATTAGGGTTAGGGTTAGGATGAGGGTTAGGATTAGGGTTAGGATGAGGTTTAGGGTTAGGTTGAGGGTTAGGGATAGGGTTAGTGTTATTGTGAGGGTTAGGGATAGGGTTACAATTTGAGTTAGCGTGAGTATGAGGGTGAGCTTTAGGGTTAGGATTAGGGTTAGGCTTAGTGTTAGGCAGAGAGTGAGCGTGAGGGTTACGGTTAGGGTGAGGTTAAGGGTTAGGGTTAGGGTGAGGGTTAGGGTGAGGTTTAGGGAGACGGTGAGGGTTAGGGTGAGGGTTAGAGTTTAGGTTAGCGTTAGGGTGAGTGTGTGGTATACGGTGAGGTTTAAGGTTAGGGTGAGGGTTAGGGTTAGTTTTAGGTTAGGGTGAGGGTGAGGGTGAGTGTTAGGTTTAGGTTTAGGTTTAGAGTTAGGGTGAGGGTGAGGGTGAGGGTTAGGGTTAGAATTAGGGTTAGTGTTAAGTTTAGGATGAGGGTTAGGATTAGGGTTAGGATGAGGTTTAGGGTTAGGATGAGGTTTAGGGATAGGGTTAGCGTT
Source organism: Dipodomys merriami (assembly GCF_024711535.1). Lineage (NCBI taxonomy): Eukaryota > Metazoa > Chordata > Mammalia > Rodentia > Heteromyidae > Dipodomys > Dipodomys merriami. Next base: position 28,808 of record NW_027202861.1, read on the forward strand.
ATTGTGAGGGTTAGGGTTAGGGTTACGGTTTGAGTTAGGGTGAGTATTAGGGTGAGCTTTAGGGTTAGGATTAGGGTTATGGGTAGTGGTAGGCAGATGGTGAGTGTGAGGGTTAGGGTTAGGGTGACGTTTAGGGTTAGGTTTAGGGTGAGGATTAGAGTTAGAGTTAGGGAGAGGGATAGGGTTAGTGTGAGGGATAGGGTGAGGAGTAGGGTCACAGGTAGGTTTAGTGTTAGGTTGAGCATTAGGGTTAGTGTGAGGGTTAGGGTTAGAGTTAGGATGAGTGTAAGGGTTACTGTGAGGATTAGGGTGAGGGTGACAGTTTGGGTTAGCTTTTGTTTTTTGGTGAGGTGAGGTTTCTGGTTTGCATTAGGGTTAGGGTGAGGGTTATGGTTAGGTTTAGGGTGAGGGTGAGGGTGAGGGTTAGGTTTAGGGTTATGTTGAGTGTTAGGTTTAGGGTGAGGGTTAGGGTTAGGGTTAGGATTAGGGTGAGGGTGAGGGTGAGGGTGAGGTTTAGGGTGAGGGTGAGGGTGAGGGTTAGGGTTAGGTTTAGGGTGAGGGTGAGAGTGAGGTTTAGGTTTAGGTTTAGGTTTAGGGTTAGGGTGAGGGTTAGGGTTAGAGTTAGGGTGAGGGTGTGGGTGATGGTTAGTGTTAGGGTGAGGGTGAGGGTGAGGGTTAGGGTTAGGGTTAGGGTTAGTTTTTGTGTTAAGATTAATGTGAGGTTTAGGGTGAGGTTGAGGGTAAGGGTTAGTTTGAGGGTTAAGGTGTTAGTTAGGGTTAGGGTGAGGGATAGAGGTAGGGTTAGGGTTAGGTTTAGGCTGAGGGTGAGGGTGAGGGTGAGGGTGAAGGTGAGGTTTAGAGTTAGGGTTAGGGAGAGGGTGAGGGTGAGGGTTAGGTTTAGGGTTATGGTGAGTGTTAGTTTTAGGTTGAGGTTTAGGTTTAGGGGTAGGTTTAGGTTGAGGGTGAGGGTGAGGGTCAGGGTTAGGGTTAGGGTGAGGGTGAGGTTGAAGGTTAGGGTTAGGGTGAGGGTGAAGGTTAGGGTTAGGGTTAGGGTTAGGGTTAGTTTGAGTATTAGGGTGAAGTTTTGGGTTAGAGTGACCGTTAGGTATAGGCTGAGTGTTAGGTTTAGGGTTAGGGTTAGGGTTAGGGTTATTGTGATGTTTAGGGTGAGGGTGAGGCTAAGGGTAAGGGTTCGTTTTCTCATGAGAGTTAACGTTTGTGTGACGGTTAGGGTTAGGGTGCGGGTTAGGGTGAGGTTGAAGGTTAGTGTGAGGGTGAGGGGTAGGGTTAGGTTGAGGTTTAGGTTTAGGGTTAGTGTTAGGTGAGGGTTATGGGGAGGGTTAGGGTTAGGGTTAAGTTTAGGGTGAGGGTTATGGTGAGGGTTAGGGTTAGGGTTAGGGTGAGGGTAAGTTTTAGAGTGAGGGTTAGAGTGAGGGTGAGGGTTAGGATTAGAGTTTGGGTGAGGGAAAGGGTGACGGTTAGGGTTAGGGTGAGGGTGAGGGTTAGGGTGAGAGTTTAGGTTAGTGTTAGGTTTAGGGTTAGTGTGAATGTTAGTGTGAGGGTGATGGTTAGGGTTAGGGTTAGTATTAGGGTGAGGTCTAGGGTGAGGGTGAGTGTTAGGGTTAGGGTTAGGGATAGGGTGAGGATTAGTGTTATGATTTGGGTGAGAGTTAGGCTGAGCGGTAGTGTTAGGGTAAGGTTTAGTGTGAGGATTCGGGTTAGGCTTAGGGTTAGGGTTAAGGTGAGGTTAAGGTTTGGGTGAGGGTTAAGGTTAGATTTAGCATTAGGGATAGGGTGAGGGTTAGGGTGTGGGTAAGGATCTGGGTAAGGTTTAGGGTGAGGGTGAGGGGTAGAGTTAGGGTTAGGAAGAAGGTTAGTGTTAGGGTGAGGGTTTGGGTTAGTTTGAGGGTTAGGGTGAAGGTGAGTTTGAGGTTGAGAGTTAGGGTGAGGGTGATGGTGACGATAAGGTTTAGGGATAACATACGGGTTAGGGTTAGGGTGAGGGTTAGGGTTAGGTTTAGGGTTAGGGTGAGGGTGAGGGTGAGGGTTAGGGTTAGGGTTAGGTTTAGGATTAGAGTTAGGTTTAGGGTAAGGGTTAGGGTTAGGTTGAGGTTTAGGTTTAGGGTTAGGATGAGGGTTAGGGTTAGGGTTAGGTTTAAGGTGAGGGTTAGTGTTAGGATTAGGGTGAGGATGAGGGTTAGTTTGAGGGGCAGGGTTAGAGATAGCATAAGGGTTATGGTTATGGTTAGGGTTAGGGTGAGTGTAAGGGATAATTTTAGTGTGAGGGTTAGTGTGAGGGTTAGCTTGAGGTTTAGGTTTAGGGTTAGGGTAAGGGTTAGGTTTAGGATGAGTGATAGTTTTATGTTTAGGAATAGGTTGAAGTTAATGCTGAGGGTTATGGTTAGGTTTTTTGTGAGGATAAGGGTTAGGGTGAGGATTAGGGTGAGGATGAGGGTTAGGGTTAGCATAAGTTTTAGTGTGAGAGTTAGGGTTAGGGTTAAGTTTAGGGTAAGGGTTAGGGTTAAGGTAAGGATTAGGGTTCGGCTTAGGGTAAGGGTTAGGGTTAGGGTTAGGGTGATGTTTAGGCTTAGGGTTAGAGTTAGGTTGAGGTTTAGGGTTAATTTTATGGTTAGGGTAAGGGTTAGGTTTTGTGTGAGGTTTAGGGTTAGGGTGATGTTTAGGGTGACGGTGAGGTTTAGGGTGAGTGTGAATTTGAGAGTGAGGGTTAGGGTAAGGTTGAGGGTGAGTGGGATGGTGACGGTGAGGGTTAGGGTTAGGTTTAGGTTTAGGGTAAGGGTAAGCGTTAGGGTTAGGATTAGGGTTAGGGTAAGGGTTAGGCTGAGGGTGAAGGACAGGGTGCGGTTGAGGGTGAGGTTTTTGGATAGGTTAGCATTAGGATTAGGGTGAGGATTAGGGTGACGTTAGGGTTAGGGTTAGGTTGAGTGTTAGGGTTAGGGTTAGGGTGAGGGTTAGGGTGTGAGGTAGGGTTAGGGTTACGATGAGGATTATGTTGAGGGTGAGGAATAGGGTTTTGGTGAGGGTAAGTGTTAGGGTTATGGTGAGAGTGAGGGTGAGGGTAAGGGTAAGGGTTAGGGTCAGGGTTAGGGTGAGGGTGAGGGTTAGGGTTAGCATTAGAGTTAGGGTTAGGGTAAGGTTGAGTGTTAGGATTAGGTTTAGGGTTAAGGTTAGGGTGCAAGTTAGGGTTAGGGTTATGCTGAGAGTGAGGTTCAGAGTTAGGGATAGGATTAGGTTTAGGGTTATGTTGAGGCTGAGGGTGAGGGTGAGAATGAGGATTAAGTTTAGGGTTAGGTTTAGGGTGAGGGCTAGGATGAGGGTGATATTTTTGGTTAGGAAAGGTTTAGGGTTAGGTTTAGGGTGAGGATTAGGGTGAGGGTGAGGTTTAAGGTGAAGTTTAGTGTTAGGGTTAGGGATAGGGTGAGGGTTACGGTGAGGGTTTGGTTGTGGGTAAGTGTTAGCATGAGGGTTAGAATGAGGGTGAGGGTTAGGGTTAGGGTGAGGGTAAGGGTTATTGTGAGGGTTAGGGTGAGGGTGAGGGTTAGGGTTAGCTTTCGGGTTAAGGTGAGGGTGAGATTTAGGGTTTGCATTAGGGTTCAGTTGAGGGTTAGGGTGAGGTTTAGGTTTAGGGTGATGGTGAGGGTGAGGGTGAGGGTTATGGTTAGGGTTATGGTGAGTGTTAGGGTTAGGGTTAGGGTGAGGGTTAGGGTTAGGGTGAGTGCGAGGGTGAGGGTGATGGTGAGGTTGTGGGTTAGCTTTAGTTGTAGGGTGAGGGTGAGTGTGAGGTTTAGGGTGAGGTTTAGGATTGGAGTTAATGTGAGGTTTAGGGTGAGGGTGAGGGTAAGCGTGAGGGTGAGGGTGAGGGTTAGGGTTAGGGGTAGGGGTAGATGTAGGTTTAGTGTTAGGTTTAGGGTTAGTATTAGGGTTAGGATTAGGCTTAGGGTGAGGTTGAGGGTGAGGGTGAAGGTGAGGTTTAGAGTTAGGGTTAGGTTAGAGTTATGGTTAGGTTGAGCGCTAGGATGAGGGTTATGGTTAGGGTGAGGGTGAGGTTGAGGATATGATTGAGACTCACCCTAGCTTTCATGGCTATGGTTAGGGTGAGGGTTAGGGGGACGGGTAAATTTAGTGTTAGATTTAGGGTGAGGGTTAGGTTTAGTGTGAGAGTTAGGGTTAGGGTTAGGGTTAGGGTGATGTTAAGTGTTAGAGTGAGGGTTAGGGTGAGAGTGAGGGTTAGGGTGATGTTTAAGGTGAAGGTGAAATTTAGAGAGAGTGAGAGGTTTCCGGTGACGGTGAGGGTTAGGGTGTGGGTGAGGGTGAGGGTTAGGGTGAGAGTAAGGGTTAGGGTGATATTTAGGGTGAGGGTGAGGTTTAGGGTGATAGTTAGGGTTCAGGGTAGAGGAATTGTTAGGGTTCAGGTGAGGATTAGGTTTAGGGTTAGGGCTTGGGTTGGGGTTAGGGTTAGGGTTAGGGTGAGTGTTAGGGTGAGAGGTAGGGTTAGGGTTAGTATGAGGGTTAGGCTTAGTGTGAGGGTTTCGGGTTAGGGTGAGGATTAGTGTGAGGATAAGTCTTAGGGTGAGGTTTAGGGTGAGACTGAGGGTTAGGGTTACCCTTAGGGTTAGGGTGAAGTTTAGAGTGGGGGTTAGTGTGAGAGTTAGGGTTAGGGTTACGGTTGGGTGAGGGTTAGGGTGAGCGAAAGGGTTAGGGTGAGGGTTAGGTTGAGGTTGAGGGATACGGTTATGGTGAGGGTAAGGGTTAGGGAAACGGTTAGGGTGAGGTTAAGGATTAGGGTTAGCATTAGTGTTAGGGGGAGGGTGAAGGTTAGGGTGAAGGTGAGGTGTAGGCTGAGGAGTAGGGTTATTGTTAGGGTCAGGGTTAGGGTGAGGGTGAGGGTTAGGGTTAGCATTAGGGTTAGGGTTAGGTTTAGGTTGAGTGTTAGGGTTAGGGTTAGGGTAAGGTTGAGGGTAAGGTTTAGCATTAGGGTGAGGGTTAGGGTTAGGTTGCAGGTTAGGGTTAGGGTTAGAGTGAGGGTAAGGGTCCGGGTTAGGGTTAGGTTTAGGTTTAGGGTTATGGTGAGGCTAAGGGTGAGGGTGAGCGTGAAGGTGAGGGTTAAGTTTAGCATTAGGTTTAGGGTGAGGTCTAGGGTTAGGGGGAGGGCTAGGGTGAAAGTTAGGGTGAAGGTGAGGTTTTCGGTTAGGAAATGGTTAGGGTTAGGGTTAGGGTGAGGATTGGAGTGAGGGTGAGGTTTAAGGTGAGAGTTAGGGTTAGGGTGAGAGTTAGGGTTAGGGTGAGGGTAATGTTTAGGGTGAGGGTGAGTGTGAGGGTGAGGGTTCGGGTAGGGTGTGGGTTAGGTTGTTGGTGAGGGTTAGGGTGAGGGTGAGGGTGAGAGTGAGGGTTAGGATGTTGGTGAGGTTTCAGGTTAGTGTGAGGTTTAACGTGAGTGTTATGGTTAGGGTTAGGGTGAGGGATAGGGTTAGTGTGAGGGTTACAGTTAGGCTTAGTGTAAGGATAAGTGTTAGGTTGAGGATTAGGGTGAGAGTGAGGGTTAGGGTTAGATTAAGGGTTAGGGTTAGGGTAAGTGTTAAGGATAGGGTTAGGGTTAGGGTGAGTGTGAGGCTTAAAGTTAGGGTTAGGGTGAGGGTTAGGGTTGGGGTGAGTGATAGGGTTAGGGTTATGGTGAGGTTGAGGGTGAGGTTTCTGGTGAGTGTGAGTGTTAGGGTGTGGGTGAAGGTTAGGGTTAGGGTGAGGGTTAGGGTGACGGTGAGGGTTAGGGTGACGGTGAGGGTTAGGGTTAAGGTGAGCGATAGGGTGATGGTTCGGGTTAGGGTGAGTGTGAATATTAGGTTTAGGGTTACCCTTAGGGTTACGGTGAGGGTATGGGTTAGGGTGAGTTTTAGCGTGAGGGTGAGGGTTAGGGTTATCGTTAGGGTTAAGGTAAGAGTTAGGGTGAGGGTTATGGTTAGGGTGAGGGTGAGGGTTAGGGTTAGGGTTAGGGTGATGTTTAGGGCTAGGGTGTGGGTTAGGGTTAGTTTTATGGTTAGGGTGTGGGTTAGGTTTACGATTAGGGTTCGAGTTAGGGTGAGTGTGAGGGTGAGTGTTAGGGTTAGGATTAGGGTTAGGGTTATTGTTAGGCTGAGGGTGAAGGTGAGGGTTAGGGTTAGTGTTAATGTAATGTTTAGGGTTAGGGTTAGGTTGAGGGTTAGGGTTAGGGTTAGGATGAAGGTTAAGTTGAGGATTATGGTTAGGTTTAGGGTGACAGTTAGGTATAGTGTCACGGTTGGGTTTATTGTGAGAGTAAGCGTAAGGGTGAGGGTTAGGGTGAGGGTGAGGGTCAGGGTTAGGGTTAGGATTAGGTTTAGTGTTATTGTGAGGCTGAGGGTGAGGGTGAGTGTGAGGGTTAAGGTTAGGGTTAGGTTTAGGGTGAGGGCTAGGGTGAGGGTGATATTTCTGGTTAGGTTTAGGTTTAGGGTGAGGATTAGGGTGAGCGTGAGGTTTGAGGTGAGGGAAAGTTTTAGGGTGAGGGTTAGGGTTAGGTTTAGGGTGAGGGTTAGGGTTAGGGTGATGTTTAGGGTGAGGGTGCAGGTGAGAGTGAGGGTTCGGGTGAAGGTTAGGGTTAGGGTGAGGGTTAGGGTTTGGGTTAGGGTTAGGGTGATAGTAAGGGTTACGATGACAGTTGGGGTGAGGGTGAGGGTTAGGGTTAGGTTTAGGCTGAGTATGAGGGTTAGGGTGAGGGTTAGGTTTAGGGTCAGGGTGAGGGTTAGGGTGAGGGTTAGGGTTAGGGTTAGGGTTCGGGTTAGGGTAAAAGTTAGGGTTAGGGTGAGTGTTAGGGTGAGTGGTAAGCTTAGGGTTAGGATGAGGGTTAGGCCTATTGTGAAGTTTATGGTTACGGTTAGGGTTAGTGTGAGCATAAGGGTTAGGGTGATGGTTAGGGTGAGACTGAGGGTTAGGGTTAGCCTTAGGGTTATGGTGAAGGTTAGGGTGGGGGTTAGGGTGAAGGTTAGGTTTAGGGTTAGGGTTGGATGAGGGTTAGAGTGAGTGTAAGGTTTACGGTGAGGGTTAGGTTGAGGTTGAGGGATAGGGTTATGGTGAGGGTAAGGGTTAGAGCCACGGTTAGGGTGAGTTTGATGGTTAGGGTTAGCATTAATGTTAGTGAGAGGGTGAGGATTAGTGTGAGTGTTAGGGTTAGGGATAGAGTGAGGGTGAGGGTTAGGGTAAGGATTATGGTTATGGTAATGGTGAGGGTGAGGGTTAGGGTTAGCATTAGGGTTAGGATTAGGTTTAGGTTGATTGTTATGGTTAGGGTTAGGGTGAGGTTGAGGGTTAAGGTAAGCATTAGGGTGAGGGTTAGGCTTAGGGTGCAGGTTAGGGTTAAGTTTAGAGTGAGGGTGAGAGTCAGGGTTAGGGATAGGATTAGGTTTAGGGTTAGGGTGAGACAGAGTGAGGGTGAAGGTGAGGGTGAGGGTTAAGTTTAGCGTTAGGTTTAGGGTGAGGGCTAGGTTGAGGGTAAGGGATAGGGTGAGGGTTAGGGTGAAGGTGAGCTTTTCGGTTAGGAATGGTTTAGGATTAGGTTTAGGGTGTGGGTGAGGTTTAAGTTGAGGGTTAGGTTTAGGGTGCGGGTTAGGGTTAGGGTTAAGTTGAGGGTTTGGGTTAGGGTGATGTTTAGGGTGAGGGTGAGAGTGAGCATTCGGTTGAAGGTGTGGCTTAGGTTGTTGGTGAGGGTTAGGGTGAGAGTGAAGGTTAGGGTGAGGGTTAGAGTTAGGGTGCTGGTGAGGATTAGGTTTAGGGTGAGAGTTAGGTTGAAGGTGAGGGTTAGGGTGAGGGTGAGGGTTAGGTTTAGGTTTAGGGATAGGATTAGGGTGAGGGTTAGGGTTAAGGTTAGGGTGAGGGTTATGGTTATGGTTAGGGTGTGGATTTGGTTTAGTGTGAGGGTTAGGGTTAGCGTTAGTGTAAGGGTAAGGGTTAGGTTGAGGATTAGGGTGAGAGTGAGGGTTAAGGTTAGATTAAGGGTTAGGGTGAGGGTTAGGGTAAGGGATAGGGTTAGGGTTAGGGTGAGTGTGAGGGTTAAAGTTAGGGTTAGGGTGAGTGTTAGGGTCGGGGTGAGGGTTAGGCTTAGGGTTAGGGTGAGGCTGAGGGTTCGGGTGAGTGTGAGTGTGAGTGTTAGGGTGTGGGTCACGGTTAGGTTTAGGGTGAGGGATAAGGTGACGGTGAGGTTAAGGGTGAGGGTGAGTGTTATGGTTAGGGTGAGGGTGAGGGTTAGGGTTAGGTTTAGGGTGATGTTTAGGGTTAGGGTGTGGGTTAGGGATAGGTTTATGGTTAGGTTAAGGGTTAGGTTAGGGTTCGAGTTAGGGTGAGTGTGAGGGTGACTGTTAGGGTTAGGATTAGTTTTAGGGGTAGTGTTAGGCTTAGGGTGAGGGTAAAGGGTGAGGGTTAGGGTGAGGGTGAGGGATACGGTTAGTGTTGGGGTTAGGGTGAGCGTTTGGATGAGGGTGAGGGTTAGGGTTAGGGTGAGGGTTAGGGTTAGGGTTGAGTTTAGGGTAAGAATTAGGATGAGGTGTAGGGTAAGGGTTAGGGTTAGTGGGAGGAAAAGGGATATGGTGAGGGTTAGGGTGAGGGTGAGGAATAGGGTTAGTGTAAGGGTTAGGGTGAGTGTTTGGGTGAGCCTTAGGTTTATGTTTAGGGTTAGGGTGAGGGTTAGGATGAGGGTAAGTGTTAGGGTGAGATTTAGGTTGTGGTTGAGTATTAAGGTCAGCATTAGTCTTAGGGTGAGGGTTAGGTTTAGCTATAGCATTAGGGTTAGGATTAGAGTTCGGGTGTGGGTTAGGATTAATGTTAAGGTGAGGGTGAGTTTTAGGGTTAGCATTAGGTTTAGGGTTAGGATTAGTGTGAGGCTGAGGGTGAGGGTTAGGTTTAGGTTTAGGTTTAGTGTTAGGGTGAGGCTGCGGTTGAGGATGAGGTTGAAGGTGAGGGTTAGGGTTTGGCTTAGGCTTAGAGTTAGGGTGAGTGCTAGCGTGAGGGCGAGGGTGCGGTTTTCTGTTAGGAAGGGTTAGGGTTAGGTTTAGGGTGAGGATTGGGCTGAGGGCGAGGTTGAAGGTGAGGTTTAGGGTTAAGGTGAGGGTTAGGGTTAGCGTTAGGCTGAGCGTTAGGGTTTGGGTGATGTTTAGGGTGATGTTTAGGGTGAGGGTGTGGGTGAAGGTGAGGGTTAGGGTGTAGGTGACGGTTAGGGTGAGGGTGAGGGTTAGGGTGATGGTGAGAGTTAGGTTTAGGGTTAGTGTGAGGAAACGGCTTAGGGTGAGGATTTGGATGAGAGTAAGTGTTAGGGTTACGTTTAGAGTTAGGTTTAGGGTGAGGTATAGGGTTAGAGTTCGGGTTAGGGTTCAGTTGAGGGTGAGGGTTAGAGTTAGGGTTAGGGTGAGGGTTAGGGTTGGGGTGAGGGTTAGGGTTACGGTTAGGGTGAGGGTTCAGGTGAGGGTTAGGGTGTGGGTTAGGATTAAGGTTATGGTGAGAGTAAAGGTTAGGGTGAGGTTTAGGGTGAGGGTTAGGGTTAGAGTTAGGGTTAGGGTTATGATGAGCATTATGCTGAGGGTTCGGTTTAGGTTTAGTGTGAGGGTTAGGATTAAGGTTAATGTTAGGGTTAGGATTTGGTTAGGGTAAAGGTTAGTTTTAGGTTTAGGATAAGGTTTCGGTTGATGGTTAGGTTTAGAGTTATTGTGAGGATTACGTTTAGCGTTAAGGTTAGGGTGTGGGCTAGGGTGAGGGTGAGGATTAGGTTGAGGGTTTAGTTTAGGTAAGAGTTAAGGTTAGGTTAGGGTGAGGATTAGGGTAAGATTGAGGGTTAAGTTGAGGGTTAGGGTTAGGGTGAGCCTTAGGGTTACGATTAGGGTGAGGGTTAATGTTAGGGTGATGTTTAGGGTTAGGGTGAGGGTGAAGGTTCGGGTGAGGAGGAGGGTTAGGTTTAGGGTTAGTGTGAGGGTTAGGGTTAGCTTTAGGGTTAGAGTTAGTGTGAGCATGAGGGTTAGGGTGAGGGGTAGGGTTAGGGTTACGGTGAGGTTGAGGGTTAGGTTTAGTTTGAGGGTTATGGTTAGGGTAAGGGTGAGGGTTGGGTTTAGGTTAAGGGTGAGGATGAGGATGAAGGTGATGGTTAGGGCTACGTTTAGCGTTAGGGTGAGGCTTAGGTTTAGGATAAGGGTTAGGATAAGGGTGAGGGTGAGGGTTACGGTTAGGATTAATTTAGGGTGAGGGTGAGGGTTAGGTTTAGGATTAGGGTTAGGGTCAAGGTGAGGGTGAGGGTTAGGGATAGGGTGAGGGTTAGGGTTATGTTTAGGGTTAGGGTTAGGGTTAGGTTTAGGAGGAACGTTAGGCTTAGGATTAGGGTTAGGGTTAGTATGAGGTTAGTTTTAGGGTTGTGTTAGGGTGAGGGTGAGGGTTTACCTTAGGTAAGGGTTAGGGTAAGTTTAGGGTGAGGATTAGGATGAGGTTGAGGGCTGAGGTGAGGGTTAGGGTTAGGGTGAGTGTTAGGGTTAGGATTAAGTTGAGGGTTATTGTTAGGGTGAGGGTGAGGGTGAAGTTTCAGGTGATGGGAGGGGTTAGGTTTAGGGTTAGCGTGAGGTTTATGGTTAGGGTTAGGGTTAGGGTGATGGTGAGGGTTAGGGTGAGTGTGAGGTTGATGGTGAGTGTGAGGTTTAAGCTTAGGGTGAGGGTTAGGAATAGGGTTAGGGTTAGGGTGAGGGTTCGGGTTAGTGTGAGGGTTAGGGTTAGGTTTAGGTGAAGGTGAGGATAAGGGTTAGGGTGAGGGTTAGGGTGAGGATGAGGGTTAGGATTAGCATTAGGTTTAGGATTAGGCTTAGGGTGAGGTTGTGGTTTAGTATTAGGGTGAGGGTTAGGGTTATTGTTAGGGTTAGGGTGCGAGTAAGGTTGAGCGTTAGGGTTAGGTTAGGGTTAGGTTTAGGCTGAGGGTGAGGGTGAGGGTGAGGTTGATGGTTAGTGTTAGTGTGACGGTGAGTGTGAGGGCTGGGGTGAGGGTGAGGGTTAGTGTGAGGGTGAGGGTGTGGGTTTCTTTTACATCAGGGTTAGGTTTAGGGTGAGGATTAGGGTGAGAGTGAGGGTGAGGAGTTCGTTTACATCTGGGTTAGGGTTAAGCTGAGGTTAGGGTGAGGGTGAGGGTTAGGGTTAGAGTTAGGGTGTGGGTTTAGCTTAGGGTGATGTTTAGGGTGAGGCTGAGGGTTAGGGTGAGAGTTAGGGTGAGGTTTAGGTTTAGTGTTAGGATTAGGGTGAGGGTGAGGTTTAGGGTTAGAATTAGGGTTATGGGGAGGGTTAAATTGAGGGTCAGGGTTAGGGTTAGTGCTAGGGTTAGTGTTAGGATGCGAGTTAGGTTGAGGTTTATGGGTAGGGTTAGAGTGAGGGTGAGGGGAAGGGGGAGATTTTGGTTTAGGGTTATAGTTAGGTTGAGGGTGAGGGTTAGGATTAGGGTTAGCACTAGGTTTTGCTGAGGGTGAGTGTGAGGTTGAGGGTGAGGTTTAGGGTTAGGGTGAGGGTAAGGGTTAGGTTTAGGGTGAAGGTTAGTGTTCTGGTTAGGGTTAGATATAGCATTAGGCTGAGGGTTTGAATTAGGGTTAGTGTGAGGGTTAGGGTTAGGGTTTGTTTAGGTTGAAGGTTAGTTTTAGCTTTAGGGTTAGGATAAAGTTCAGACAGAGGGTTAGGGTTAGGGTTACTGTGAGGGTTAGGTTTAGGGTTAGGGATAGGGGGTGGGCTAGGGTGAGGGTGAGGTTTAGGGTGAGGGTGAGGGTTTAGTTTAGGTAAGGGTTAAGGCTAGGTTAGAGTGAGGATTAGGGTGAGGTTTAGGGTTAAGGTGAGGATTAGGGTTAGGGTGAGGGTTAGGATTACTGTGAGGGTTAGGGTTAGGGTGAGGGTGAGGGTGAGGGTAAGTGTTAGGGTGAGGTTTAGGGTGAGGGTGATGGTTAGGATTAGAGTTACGGTTAGGATTAGGGTGATCGTAAGGATGAATGGTTAGTGTTAGGGTGAGGATTAGGGTTGGGTTAAGGATGAGGGTGAGGGTTAGGGTTAGGGTTAGGGTTAGGTTTAGGCTGAGGTTGAGGCTGATGTTTAGGATTAAGGTTACGGTGAAGGTGATGGTTCGGGTGAGGGTAGGGTTAGTATGAGGTTTACGGTGAGGGTTTCATTTACCTCCGGTTTAGGTTTAACCTGAGGTTAGGTTTAGGGTTAGGGTTAGGGTTAGGGTTAGGGTGAGGGTGAGGGTTAGGGTGATGTTTACGGTGAGGGTGAGGGTTAGGGTGAGAGTGAGGGTTAGGTTTAGGATGAGGGTTAGGGTTAGGGTTTGGGTTAGGGTAATGTTGAGGGTAAGGTATAGGGTGAGGTTTATTGTGAGGAGGACGGTTAGGTTTAGTGTTAGGGTTAGGGTGAGGTTTAGGTTGAGCGTTAGGTATTGGTTTAGGGATAGGGTGAGGGTGTGGTATAGGGTGAGTGTTAGTGTTAGGTTGAGGGATAGGGATATGGTTAGGGTGAGGTTGAGGGTTAGGGTTAGAGTTAGGGTGAGGGGGAGGGTTAGGATTAGGGTAAGGATTAGGTTTTGGCTGAGTTTGAGGGTGACTGTAAGAGTGAGGGTTAGGTTATGGTGAGGGTTAGGGTTAGGGTATGGGTGAGGGTTAGGGTTAGGGTGAGGGTGTGGGTAAATGTTAGGGTGAGGGTTAGGGCGAGAGTGAGGGTTAGTGTTAGGGTCAGGGTAAGGGTTAGGGTGAGGGTAAGTGTTAGGTTGAGGGTTATGGTGAGGGTGAGGCTTAGGGTTAGCATTAGGGTTAGGGTGAGGGTGAGGGTTAGGTTGAGGGTTAGGGTTAAGGTTAGGGATAGAGTGAGGATTAGGGTTAGGGTTAGGTTTAGGGTGAGGTTTAGGATGAGGGGTAGGGTTAGGGATAGAGTGATTGTTAGGTTTAGTTTGAGGATTAGGGTTAGGGTGAGGTTTAGTTTTACTGTGAGGTTTAGGGTTAGGGTTAAGATGAGTGTTAGGGTAATGTTGAGGGTGAGGGTGAGGGTGAGGGCTAGGTTTAGGGTTAGTGTGAGTGTTATTGTTAGGGTGAGGGTTAGGTTTAGGTTGAGGGTTAGGGTTAAAGTAAGGGTTAGGTTTAGGGTTAGGGTTAGGGTTAGGGTTAGGGTCAGGGTGAAGGTTTGGTTTATGTTGAGGGTTAGGTTTAGGGTGAGGGTTAGGGTTAGGGTGAGCGTTAGGGTGATGGTGAGGGTTAGGGTGAGGGTGATGGTTAGGTTTAGAGTTAGGGTTAGGCTGAGTGTTAGGGTTAGGGTTAGGGTTAGGGTGAGATTTATGGTGAGGTGTCGGGATACGGTTAGACTGAGGGTTAGGGTTAGTGTGAAGGTTAGGGGTAGGGTTAGGGTTAGTGTTAGGATAATGTTTAGGGTGAGGGTTAGTTTGATGGTGAGGGTTAGAGTGAGCGTTAGGGTTAAGGTGATGTTTAGGGTGATGTTGAGGGTTAGTGTGAGGGTGAGGGTGAGGCTGAGGGTGAGGGTTAGGGTGAGGGTGAGGTTAATTTAGGAAAACGATTAGAGTTAGGGTTAGGCTGAGGGTGAGGGGGAAAGTGAGGGTGAGGGTTAGGGTTAGGGCTAGGGTGAAGGTTAGGGTTAGTGTGAGGGTTAGTGTGATGGTGAGTGTCAGGGTGAAGGTGAGGGTTATAATGACGGTGAGGGTGAGGTTGAGGGTTAGGGTTAGGATTAGGGTTAGGGTGAGTTTTAGGGTTAGGGCTAGGGTTAGAATTATTGTTAGGGTTAAGGTTAGGATGAGGGTGAGGGTTATTGTTAGGTTTAGGGTTAGGGTGAGGGTGAGGGTGGGGTTGAGGGTTAGGGTTAGGCTTAGGGTTATGGTTAGGGTAAGGCTGATGGGGAAGGGGAGGTTGAGGGTGAGTGTTAGGGTTAAGTTTAGGGTTAAGGTTAGGGCTTGTGTGAGGGTGAGGGTTAGGCTGAGGGTGAGGATGAGGGTTTTGTTTAGGTAAAGGTTAGGGTTAGGGTGAGGATTAGGGTGAGGATGAGGATTAAGCTGAGGTTAGGTTCAGGGTGAGGGTTAGTGATAGGGTTAGGGTGAGGGTTAGGGTTAGGGAGATGTTTAGGGTGAGGTTGAGGGTTAGGGTGAGGGTGACGGTGAGGGTGAGGCTGACGGTGAGGGTTAGGTTTAGGGTGAGGGTAAGGGTTAGGATTAGGAATAGGATTAGGGTTAGTGTTAAACTGAGGGTGAGGGTCAGGGTGAGGGTCAAGGTTATGGTCAAGTTTAGGGTTAGGTTTAGAGTGAGGGTTAAGGTTAGTGTGAGGTTTATGGTTAGAGTTAGGGTGAAGGTAAGGGTTAGGGTTAGTGTAAGCATTAGGATGAGTGTGAGGGCTTGGATTCGGCTTTGTGTTAGGGTTAGGGTGAGGGTTAGCTTTTAGGTGATGTTTAGAGTGAGGGTGAGGGTTAGTGTGAGGATGAGGGTTCGGGTCTGGGTGAGGGTTCGGTTGATAGTGACTGTTAGGGTGAGGGTGAGTGTTCAGGTGAGGGTGAGGATTAGGGTGTGGTTGAGGGTTTGGGTTAGGATGAGAGTCAGGGTGAGGTGTCGGGATAGGGTTAGGGTGAGGGTTAGGGTTAGTGTGAAGGTTAGGGTTAGGGTTAGGGTTAGGGTTAAGATAAGGGTTAGTGTGAGGGTTAGGGTTAGTGTGATGTTTATGGTGAGGTTGAGGGTTAGTGTGAGGGTGAGCGTGAGGGTTAAGGTGAGGGTGAGAGTGAGTGGGAGAGTGACGGTGAGGGTTAGATTTAGGGTTAGGTTTAGGGTGAGGGTAAGTGTTTGGGTTACTATTAGGGTTAAGGTAAGGGTTAGGTTGATTGGGAGGGTGAGGGTGAGGGTGAGGGTGAGGGTCTCGGTTACGTAAGTGTTAGGGTTACGTTTAGGTTGATACTGAGGGTTAGGGTTAGCGTTAGGGTTAGGGTGAAGGTTAGTATGGGGGTTAGGGTTCGGGTTAGGTTTCGGGTTAGGGTTGGGTGAGGGTAAGGGTGAGCATAAGGTTTAGGGTGAGGGTTAGGTTGAAGGTGAGGGATAGGTTTATCGTGAGGGTAAGGGTTAGGGTTAGGTTGAGAGTGAGGGTGAAGGTAAGGGTAAGTGTTAGGGTCAGAATTAGGGTGAGGGTTAGGGTTACCATTAGGGTTAGGTTTAGGATTAGGTTGTTAGGGTTAGGGTTAGTGTTAGGGTTAGGGCTAGGGTGCAGGTTAGGGTTACGGTTAGAGTGAGTGTGAGGGTCAGGGTTAGGGTTAGGGTGAGGCTGAGGCTGAGGCTGAGGGTGAAGGTGAGGGTGAGGGTGAGGATTAAGGTTAGGGTTAGGTTTAGGGTGAGGACTAATGTGAGGGTGATGTTTTTGTTTAGGAAAAGTTTAGGGTTAGGTTTATGGTGAGGATTAGGGTGAGGGTGAGGTTTAAGGTGAGGGTTAGGGATAGGGTCAATGTTAGGGTTAGGGTTCGGGTGAGGGTTAGGGTTAAGTTGATGTTTAGGGTGACGGTGAAGGTGAGACTGAGGGTTCGGGTGAGGGTTAGAGTTAGAGTGAGGGTTAGGGTTAGGGTTAGGTTTAGGTTTAGGGTGAGGCTAAGTGTTATGATGATGACAGGTAGGGTGAGGGTGAGGGTTAGGGTTAGGGTTAGGGTTAGGGTGAGGTTTGGGGTGAGGTTTAGGGTTAGGTTTAGGGTGAGGGTTAGGGTGAGGGTTAGGGTGAAGGTTAGGGTTAGGGTTAGGGTTTGGGGTAGGGTAAGGTTTAGGGGGAGGGGAAGGGGTAGGGTGAGGTTTAAGGAGAGGGTGAGGGATAGGGTTATGCTGAGGGTAAGGGTTAATCTAAATGTTAGGTTGAGAGTGAGCATTTGTGTTAGCATCAGGGTTGGGTTGAGGGTTAGGTTTAGGGTTAGGCTGAGGGCTAGTTTTAGGGTTATGTTGAGGGTTAGGTTTAGGGTTAGGGTGAGGGTAAGAGTTAGGATGACAGCTAGGGTGAGGGTCAGGGTTAGGGTTAGGTTTAGGGATAGGGTGAGGGTTAGGGTGAGGGTTAGGTTTAGGGTTAGGGTGAGGGTTAGGGTGAAGTTTAGGGTTAGGGTTAGGGTTTGGGGTAGGGTGAGGTTTAGGGGGAGGGGACGGGGTAGGGTGAGGGTTAAGGAGAGGGTGAGGGATAGGGTTATGTTGAGGGTAAAGTTTAATCTAAGGTTTAGGTTGAGAGTGAGCATTTGTGTTAGCATTATGGTTGGGTTGAGGGTTAGTTTTAGTGTTAGTTTGAGGGGTAGTTTTAGGGTTAGGGTGAGGGATAGGGTTAGGGTTAAGGTGAGGTTAAGGGTTTGGGTGAGGGTGAGATTGAGGGTTAGTGTTAGCCTTAGGGTGAGGGTGAATGTTAGGGTTAGGGATAGGGTGAGTGTGAGTGTGAGGATTAGATTTAGGATTAGGGTTAGGGTTAGTGTTACGCTGAGGTTTAGGCTGATGGGTAGGGTTACAGTTAGGGTTAGGGTTAGATTTAGTGGGAGTGTTAGGGTTAGGTTTAGGTTTAGGGTTAGGGTGAGGGTTCGGGTGAGGGTTCGGGTTAAGGTGTGGATGAGGGTTAGGGTTAGTGTGAGGACTAGCTTTAGGGTTAGGGTTACTGTTAGGGTTAGGATTAGGGTGAGGGTAAGGGATAAGGTTAGTTTTATGGTTAGGGTGAGGGATCGGGTTAGTGTTCGGATTAGGGTTAGGGTTAGGTGAAGGATCGGGTAAGGGTTAGGGTGAGAGTTAGGGTGAGGGTGAGTATTATGATTAGGTTAAGGACTAGGGTTAGGCTGAGGGTGAGGGTGAGGTTGAGGTTTATGATTAGGGTTAGAGTGAGGGTTAGGTTTAGGGTGATGTTTAGGGTGAGGGTTAGGGTGAGGGTGAGGGTTCGGTTGAGGCTTCAGATTAGGGTGTGGATGAGGGTTAGCATGAGTGTGAGGTTTACAGTTAGGTTTAGGGTGTGGGTTAGGGTTAGGGTTTGGATTAGGGTGAGGTTTAGGGTGAGGGGTAGGGTCAGGGTTGGGGTGAGGTTTAGGGTTAGTGTGAGGTTTAGGGTTAGGTTTAGTGTAAGTGTGAGGATAAGGGTTAGTGTGAGGGATAGGGTTATTGTTAGGGTTAGGGTGAGGGTGAGGTTGAGGGTTATGGTTAGGGTTAGGGTGAGGGTTAGGGTTAGGCTAAGGCTTAGGGTTGGGGATAGGTTAAGGGTGAGTGTGAGGGTGATGTTTAGAGGTAGGTTTAGGGTGAAGGTGAGGGTTCGGTTTAGGATTAGGGTTAGGGTTAGGGTTAGGGTGAGGGTGAGGGTTAGTTTTAGGATTAGGGTTAGGCTTAGGCTTAAGGTGAGGGTGAGGTTGAGGGTTAGGGAGAGGATTAGGCTTATGTTTACGGTTAGGGTGAGAGTGAGGGTTAGGTTGAGGTGAGGGTTCATGTTTGGGTGAGGGTTAGGGTGATGGTGTGGGTTAGGGTGAGGGTGAGGTTTAGGTTTAGTGTTAGCTTTAGGGTGAGTGTTAGGATCAGGGTTAGGATTAGGGTAGGGGTGAGGGCTAGGTTGAGGGTGAGGGGTAGGGTGAGGGGTAGGGTTAAGGTTAGGCTGAGGGTGAGGGTTAGGTTTAGTGTGAGGGTTAGGGTTAGTGTGAGTTTGAGGGTGAGGGTGAGGGTTAGGGTTAGGGTGAGGGTTAGGGTTAGGGGTAGGGGTAGGGTGAGGGTTAGCGTTACGTTTATATTGAGGCTTAGGGTGAGGGTAAGGTTATGGTAAGGGTGAGGGTGAGGTTTAGGTTTAGTGTGAGGGTTAGGGTTAGTGTAAGGTTAAGGGTTAGGGTGAGGTTTAGGGTAACAGTGAGGCTTAGTGTTAGCGTGAGTTTGAGGGTGAGGGTGAGGTTTAGGGTTAGGTTGAGGGTTAGGGTTAGGGTTAAGGTGAGGGTGAGCCGTAGGGTGAGAGTGAGGGTGAGGGTGAGGATTTGGGTGAAGGGGGAGGTTTATGGTTAGGGTTGGGTTTAGAGTTAGGGTGAGGCTGTGGGTGAGGGTTAGGTTTAGGATTAGGGTTAGTGTTAGGATTAGGCTGAGGGTGAGTGTGAGAGTGAGGGTGAGGGTTAGGTTTTGGGTGAGGGTTCGGGTTAATGTTAGGGTTAGGGTTAGGTTGAGGGATAGGATTAGGGTTAGTGTTAGGATGAGGGATAGGCTGTGGGGTAGGGTTAGGGTTAGGGTGAGGGTTAGGGTTAGTGTGAGATTTAGGGTTAAGGTTAGGGTCAGGGATTTGATTAGGTTAGGGGTAAGGGTTAGGGTGAGGGTTAGGATGAGGGTGAGGTTTAAGTTTAGGGATAGGGTTAGGATGAGGTTAGGGTGAGGGCTAGGGTGAGTGTGTGGGTTAGGGTTAGGTTAGGGATAGGGTGAGGATTAGGTTTAGGGTTAGGGTTAGGGTTAGGGTCAGTCTTAGGCTGAGGTGAAGGGTTAGGGATAGGGTGAGGGTTAGGTTTAGTGTGAGGGTTAGGGTTTGGGGTAGGGTTAGGGTGAGGGCTATGGTGAATGTGAGGGTTAGGGTTTTATTTAGGGATAGGGTAAGGATTAGCGTTAGGGTTAGTGTTAGTGTGAGGTTTAGGCTGATGTGTAGGGTTAAAGTTAGGGTGAGGGTTAGGTTTAGTGGGAGTGTTAGGATTAGGTTTAGTGTTAGGGTGAGGGTTCGGGTTCGGGTGAGCATTTGGGTTAATGTGTGGGTGAGGTTTAGGGTTAGTGTGAGGACTAGGTTTAGGTTTAGGGTTACTGTTAGGGTTAGGGTTAGGGTGAGGGTAAGGGTTAGGGTTAGTGGTATGGTTAGGGTGAGGGTTCGGGTTAGTGTGAGGGTTAGGGTTAGGGTTAGGTAAAAGTGAGGTTAAGGGTTAGGGTGAGGGTGAGGGTTAGGATTAGAGTTAGGTTTAGGATTAGGGTTAGGGTGAGGGTGAGGTTGAGGTTCAGTGTTAGGGTGAGGGTTAGGGTTATTGTTAGTGTTAGGTTGCGGGTGAGGGTGAGGGTGAGGGTGAGGGTTAGGGTTAGGGTAGGGT
Organism: Dipodomys merriami; assembly: GCF_024711535.1. Taxonomy (NCBI): domain Eukaryota; kingdom Metazoa; phylum Chordata; class Mammalia; order Rodentia; family Heteromyidae; genus Dipodomys; species Dipodomys merriami. Next base: position 47,880 of record NW_027202861.1, read on the forward strand.
AAGGTTTGGCTGAGGATGAGGGTGAGAGTGAGGGTGAGGGTTAAGGTTAGGGTTAGGTTTAGGGTGAGGGCTAGGGTGAGGGTGATATTTTTGGTTAGGAAAGGTTTATTGTTAGGTTTAGGGTGAGGATTTGGGTGAGGGTGAGGTTTAAGATGAGGGTTAGGGTTAGGGTGAGGGTTAGGGTTAGGGTTAGCGTGAGTTTTAGGGTTAGGGTGATGTTTAGGTTGAGGGTGAAGGTTAGAGTGAGGGTTCAGGTGAGGGTTAGGGTTAGGGTGAGGGTTAGGGTTAGGGTTAGGGTTAGGGTGAGGATAAGGGTTAGGATGACAGTTAGGGTGAGGGTGAGGGGTAGGGTTAGGTTTGGGTTAGGGTGATGTTTATGGTGAGGGTGAGGGTGAGAGTGAGGATTCGGTTGAGGGTGTGGCTTAGGGTGTTGGTGAGGGTTAGGTTGAGAGTGAGGGTTCGGGTGAGGGTGAGAGTTAATGTGTTGGTGATGGTTAGGGTGACGGTGAATGTTAGGGTTAAGGGTAGGATTAGGATGAGGGTTAGGGTTAGGGTTAGGGTGAGGGATATGGTTAGGGATAGTGTGAGGATTAGGGTTAGTGTGAGGGTTAGGTTAGGGTTGGTGTAAGGATAAGGGTTAGGTTGAGGATTAGGGTGAGAGTGAGGGTTAGGGTTAGATTAAGGGTTAGGGTGAGGATTAGGGTAAGTGTTAGGGTTAGGGTTAGGGTTAGGGTGAGTGTGAGGTTTAAAGTTAGGGTTAGGGTGAGGGTTAGGGTTGGGGTGAGGGTTAGGGTTAGGGGTTGGGTGAGGGTTCGGGTGAGTGTGAGTGTTAGGGTGTGGGTGACGGTTAGGGTTAGGTTGAGGGATAAGGTGACGGTGAGGGTTAGGGTGAGGGTTAGGTTTAGGGTGAGGGTAGGGTTAGGTTTAGGCTGAGGGTTAGGGTTAGGTTGATATTTATGGTGAAGGTGAGTGTTAGGGTGTGGGTTAGAGTGAAGGTTAGGTTAAGGGTTAGGGTTAAGGTTAGGGTTAGCGTGAGGATGAGGGTTAGGTTTAGGATTAGGGTTAGGGTTTTGCTTAGTGTGAATATTAGGGTCAGGATGTGGGTTCGGGTGATGGTGAGGGTTAAGGTGTGTGCGAGGGTTAGGGTTAGGCTGAGGATTAGGGTTAGGGTTAGGATTAAGGTGAAGGTTAGGGTGAGAGGTAGGCTTAGGGTTAGGATGAGGATTAGGCTTACTGTGAGTGTTATGGTGAAGATGATGGTTAGGGTTAGCATTAGAGTTAGGATGATGGTTAGGGTGAGGGTTAGGTTTAGGGTTAGGGTTAGGGTGAGTTTGAAGGTGAGGGTGAGATTTAGTGTTAGGATTAGTGTTAGGGTTATTGTTAGAGTGAGGTTGAGGGTTTTGTTTAGGGTGAGGGTTAGGGTTAGGGTGAGGGTTATGATTAGGGTGAAGGTTAGCGTTAGGGTGATGTTTATTGTGAGGGTGAGTGTTAGTGTGAGGGTGAGTTTCAGGGTGAGGGTGAGGGTTTGGTTGATCGTGAGGGTTAAGCTGTGGTTGAGAGTTAGGGTTAGAGTGAGGGTAGGGTGATGGTGAGTGTTAGGGTGAGGGTTAGATTTAGTGTTAGGGTTAGTGTGATGCTGAGGGTGAGCGTGAGGGTGACGGTTAGGGTGAGTGTGATTGTGAGGGTTAGGGTTAGGAATAGGTTTAGGGTGAGTTTTATGGTTACGGTTAGGGTTAGGGTGTGGGTGAGGCATTACGGTTAGGGTTAGGGTTATTTTTAGGGTTAGAGTTAGGGTTAGGGTGAGGGTGAGGGTGAGGTTCAGCATTAGCATTAGTGTTATGTTTACGGTGAGGATGGGGGTGAGGGTTAGGGTTAGGATTAGGGTTAGGTTTAGGTTTAGGCTGAGTGGGAGGGGGAGATTTAGGGTGAGGTTTAGGGTTATGGTTAGGTTAAGGCCTAGGGTAAGGATGAGGGTTAGGCTGAGGGTGAGGGTAAGAGTTTCGGTTAGGTAAGGTTTAGGGTTAATTTTAGGGTGAGGATTAGGTTGAGTTTGAGGGTTAGTGTGAGTGTTAGTGTTAGGTTGAGGGTTAGGGTTAGGATTTGGGTGAGTCTTGGTGTTAGGGTTATGTTTAGAGTGAGGTTTAGAGTTAGGGTGGGGTTAGGGGTCCGGTGAGGGTGAGGGTTAGGCTGTGGGTGAGGGTTAGGGTTAAGTTGAGTGTTAAGGTGACGGTGAGTGTTAGGTTGAATGTGAGGGTTAGGGTTAGGTTGAGGGTGAGGTTTATGGTTAGGGTGAGGGTTAGGGTGAGGGTTAGGGTGAGGGTTAGTGTGAGGGGGTAGGGTTAGGGTTAGGGTGAGGGTTAGGGTTAGTGTGAGGGTTAAGGTTATGGTGAGGGTAAGTGTTAGGTTGAGGGGTATGGTTAGGGATAGTGTGAGGACTAGGGTGAGGGTGAGGTTTAGGTTGAGTGTGAGGGTGAGTGTTTCGGTAGGCAAGGGATAGGGTTAGGGTTAGGGTGAGGATTAGGGGAGGGGGATTGTTAGATAGTGGGTTAGTGTCAGGGTGAGTGTCAGGGTTAGAGTTAGGGTGAGGGATAGGGTTAGGGTTAGGGTGAGGTTTAGGTTTAGTGTGAGGGTTAGGGTTAGCGTTAGGGTTAGGGTTAGTGTGAGGATAAGAGTTAGGATGAGGGTTAGGTTGTGGGTGAGGTTTAGGGTTATCGTTTGTTTTAGGTCGGGTTAGGGTGAGGTTTAGGGTCAAGGTTAGGGTAAGGGTTAGGGTTAGGGTTAGGGTTAGTGTGAGGGTTAGTTTTAGGGTTAGGGTTTGTGTGAGGATAAGGGTTAGGGTTTGGGTTAGGGTGAGAATGAGGGGTAGGGCTAGCGTTAGGTTTATGGTAATGGTCAGGGTAAGGGTTAGGGTTAGGGTTAGGGTGAGGGTGTGGATTAGAGTTAGGGTTAGGGTTCGGTGAGTGTTCGGGTTAGGCTTAGGGTGAGAGTGAGGGTTCGGGTTCGGGTTCGGGTGAGGGTGAGTGTGTGGTTGACGGTTAGGTTTAGGGTTTAAGTGATGGTAAGGTTTAGGATGAGGGTGAGGATTAGTGTTAGGGTGACGGTGAGGGTGCCGGTTAGTGTTAGGGTTAGTGTTAGGATTAAGGTTAGGGTTAGGGTTATTGTTATGGTGAGGGTAAGTGCTAGGGTAAGGTTTAGGGTGAGTGTGAGTGTTAGTGTTAGAGTTAGGGTGAGGGTTAGGGTTACGGTGAGGGTTAGTGTTAGGGTGAGGGTGAGGGTAAGGTTTAGGGTTAGGGTTAGTGTGAGTGTTAGGATTAGGGTGAGGGTTAGGGATAGGGTTAGGGTTAGGGTGAGATTTAGGGCTGGACTTAGGTTTCCAGTCAGGGTATGGGTAAGGCTTAGGGTGAGGGTTAGGTTCAGGTTGAGGGTTAAGGTTAGGTTGAGGGTGAGGGTAAGTTTTAGGGTGAGGGCTAGGGTTAGGTTTAGGAGTAGAGAGAGAGTTAGGGTTATGGTGAGGGTGAGGGTGATGGTTAGGTTTAGGATTAGGGTTAGGGTTAGGGTGAGGTTTACGGATAGGCTTAGGGTGAGGGTTAGGGTTAGATTTAGAGTTAGGGTGAGGTTCAGTGTGAGGGTTAGTGTTTGGATTAGAATTAGAGATAGGGTTAGGGTGAGGGTTAGACTGAGGGGTAGGATTAGTGTTAGAGTGAGGGAAAGGTGGATGGTAAAGTTTACGGTGAGGGTTAGGGTGAGGGTGAGGTTTAGGGATAAGCATTAGGTTTAGTGTTAGGATTAAGGTGAGGGTTAGTGTTAGAGTTAGGTTGAGGGTGACATTTAGGGTTAGCATTAGGGTTACGGTTAGGTTTAGTTAGAGGGTTAGGATTAGGGTAGGGTTAGGATTATGGTTAAGGTTAGGGTTAGGCTGATTATGGGGGTGAGGGTGAGGGTTAGTGTTAGGGTTAGGTTTATGGTGTGGGCTAGGGTGAGGGTTAGGGTGAGGGTCAGGTTTTAGGTTAGGAAAGGCTTAGGGTTCGGTTTACTGTGAGGATTAGGGTGAGCGTGAGGTTTAAGGCGAGGATTAGGGTTAGGGTGAGGATTAGGGTTAGGATTAGGGTGAGGTTTAGGTTTGGGTTATGTTTAGGGTGAGGGTGAGGGTTAGGGTGAGGGTGAGGGTGAGCGTGAGGTTGTTGGTGAGGATTAGGGTTAGGGTTAGGGGAACAGTGAGGTTTAAGTTGAAGGTGAGGATTACGGTTTGGTTTAGGGTGAGGCTTAGGGAAAGAATTAGGGTGAGAGGGAGGGTTAGGGTTAGGGTGAGGGTTAGGTTTAATGTGACGTTAGGGTTAGGGTTAGGGTTAGTGTGAGGATAAGGGTTCGGGTGAGGGTTAGGGTGAGACTGAAGGTTAGGGTTAGCATTACGGTTAAGGTGAGATTTAGGGTGAGGGTTAGGGTGAGGGTTAGGGTGAGGGTGAGGGTGAGGGTGAGGGTGTGTTTTACAATGTGGGTGAAGTTTAGGGTTAGGGTGATCGTTAAGGTGATGTTGAGTGTTAGGTTGAGAGTGAGTGTTAGGTTTAGGGTTAGGGTTAGGCGAAATGTGAGGATTAGGGTTAGAGTTAGGGTTATGGTGAGGGTACGGGTTAGGGTGAGGTTTATGGTGAGGGTGAGGGTTAGGGTTAGCATTAGGGTTAGGGTGAGGTTTAGGGTGGGGGTTAGGGTTAGGGTGAGGGTGCCTGTTAAGGTTTGGGTTAGGGTGAGGTTTAGGGTTAGGGTGAGGGCTAGGCATAGGGTTAGGGTTTGGGTGAGGGTCAGAGTTAGGGGTAGGGTTAGAGTTAGGGAGAGGGTGAGGGTTAGAGTTAGGGTTAGGATTAGGTATATGGTTAGGCTGAGGGTGAGGGTTAGGTTTAGGGTGAGGGTTAGGGTTAGGTTTAGGGTTAGGGTTATGTTGATTGTTAGAGTTAGGTTTAGGATGAGGGTTTGGCTGAGGGATAGGTTTAGGGTTAGAGTGAGGCTTAGTGTTAGTGTGATGGTTAGGGTTAGGGTTTTGTTTACGGTGAAAGTGAGGGTTAGGGTTAGGTTTAGGGTGAGGTGAGCGATTGGTTGAGGGTTTGGGTTAGGTTTAGTATTAGGATGATGGTTACGGTGAGGGTTAGTGTTAGGGTTAGGGTTTGGGTGAGGGTTAGGGTTAGGGTTAGAGTTAGGATGAGGGTGAGGTTGAGGGTTAGCGTTTGAATTAGGGTTAGGTTTAGGGTTATGCTGAGGGTGAGGTTGAGGGTGAGGGTGAGTTTTAGGGTTTGGGTGAGGGTTAGGGTTATGGTTAGGGTTAAGGTGATTGTGAGGGTTAGGGTTAGGGTTAGGGTTAGGATGAGGGGTAGGCTGAGTGTTAGTTTTAGGCTTAGGGTGAGGGTAAGGGTTAGCGTGATGGTGAGGGACAGGTTTAGGCTTCAGGTTAGGGTTAGTGTGATGGTTAGGGTTAGGTTTAGGCTGAGGGTGAAGGTTAAGGTGAGGGGTAGGTTTAGGGTTAATGTTAGGGTGAGGATTAGTGTTAGGGTGAGGGTAAGGGTGAGGGGTAGGTTTAGGTTTAGGGTTAGTGGGAGGGTAAGGGTTAGGGAGAAGGTTAAGGTGAGGGTGAGGATGAGGGTGAGGGTTAGTGTGAGGGTGATGGTTAGGGTTAGGTATAGAGTTAAGATGAGAGTGAGAGTGAGTATTAGGTTTTGGATTAGGGTTATGTTTAGGTTACTCTGAGGGTGAAGATAAGGGTGAGGGTGAGTTTGAGGGTTAGGTTGAGAGTTAGGGGTAGGGTTAGGGTTAATGTTAGGGTGAGGGATAGGGTTAGGGTTAGGGTTTGGATCAGGATTGGGCTGAGGGTTAGGATTAGTGTTAGGGTGAGGATAAGGGTTAGGGTGAGGGTTATGGTGAGGGTGAGGGTTAGGGTTAGCTTAGGGATAGGGTGAGGGTTAGGGTGAGGGTTACTGTTAGGTTTAGGGATAGGGTTGGGTGAGGGAAAATGTTAGGGTGAGGGTTAGTGTGGGGATGATGGATATGGTTAATGTGAGGGTAAGGGATAGGGCTAGGGTTAGGGTGAGGGTTTTGGTTAGGGTTAGGTTTAGAGTGAGGGTGAGGGTGAGGGTAAGGGATAGGTTTTGTATTAGGGTTAGGTTTAGGGTTAGGCTGAGGGTGAGGTTGAGGGTGAGGGTGACGGTTAGGGTGATGGTTAGGTTTAGGGTTAGGATGAGGGTTAGGCTGAGGTTTAGGTTTAGGGTTCGGTAAGGGTAAGGGTTAGGGTGAGAGTGAGGGTTAGGCTTAGGCTTAGGGTTAGGGTGCCGGTTAGGGTGAGGTTTAGTGTTAGTGTTAGGGTTAGGGTTAGAGTGAGGGTTAGGGTGATGGTAAGGGTTAGGGTTAGGGTTAGGTTGATGGTGATGGATAATATTAAAGTGAGGGTAAGGGTTAGGGCGAGGTTTAGGGTGAGGCTGAGGGTTAATGTTAGCATTAGGGGTATGGTGAGGGTGAGGGTTAGGGTGAGGGTTAGATTTAGGGTTAGGGATAGGGTGAAGATTAAGGTTAGGTTTAGGTTTAGAGTGAGAGTTAGGCTGAGGGGTAGGGTTAGGGTTAGTGTTAGGGTGAGGGTTAGGGAGTGGGTTAATGTTAGGGTTAGGGTTAGGGTGAGGTTGAGGGTGAGGGTTAGGGTTAATGTGAGGGTTATGGAGAGGTTGAGGTTTAGGGTTAGCATTAGGGTTAGGCTTAGGATTAGTGTTAGGGTGAGGGTGAGGGCTAATGTTAGTATTAGGGTTAGGGTTAGGGTTAGGGTGAGGATGAGGTTTAGAGTGAGGGTAAGGGTTAGGGCGAGGTTTAGGGTGAGGTTGTGGAATAATGTTAGCATTATGGTTACTGGGAGGGTGAGGGTTAGGGTGAGTGTTATGGTTATGCTTAGGGATACAGTTTGGATTAGGGTTAAGGTTAGGTTTAGGGTGAGGGTAAGGCTGAGGGCTAGGGTTAGGTTTAGCGTTACGGTGAGGGTTAGGGTTAGGGTGAGGGTTAGGATTAGGATTAGGTTCAGGTTGAGGTTGATAGTGAGGGTAACGGTTATGTTGAGGGTTAGAGTGAGGTTTAGGGTTAATGTTTCGGTTAGGGTAAGGGTGAGGGTAAGGATTACAGTGAGAGTCATTTTGAGGGTGAGTGTTAGGGTTAGGGTGAGGGTAAGGGTTAGGGTGAGGGTTATTGTGAGGGTTTGGGTTCGGGTTAGCATTAGGGTTAGTTTGAGGATGAGGGTTTTGGTGAGGGTTAGGGTTACGGTTAGGGATAGGTTGAGGATTAGGGTTAGTGTGAGGGTTAGGGTCTAGGTAAGGGTTAGGGTTAGATTTAGGGTGAGGGTGAGGGTGAGCATTAGAATTAAGATTAGGGTTAGGGTTAGAGTAAGGTGAGATTGAGGGTGAGGGTTAGGGTTTGGGATAGAATTAGGGTGAGGGTGAGCGTGAGGTTTATGTTTAAGATTAGGGTTAGGGTTATGGTGAGGGTTACGATGAGGGTGAGAGTGAGGCTTAGGCTTAGAGTTAGGATGAATTTTAGGTTTACGGTGAGGGCTACGGTGCGGGTGAGTTTTAGGGTGAGTGTGTGGGTGAGGTTGAGGGTTTTGGTTAGGTAAGGCTTATGTTTAGGGTTAGGGTGAGGATTAGGGTGAGGGTGAGGGTTAGGGTGAGGCTCAGGGTTAGGGTGAGAGTTAGAGTTACGGTGAGGGTTAGGGTTAGTTTGAGGCTGAGGGTTAGGTATAGGGTAAGGGTTAGGGTTAGTTTGAGGCTGAGGGTTAGGTATAGTGTAAGAGTTAGGGTTAGTTTGAGGCTGAGGGTTAGGTATAGGGTAAGGGTTAGGGTTATGGTGAGGGTTAGGGTTAGGGTAAGTGTTAGGGTGAGGGTGAGGTTTAGGGTTACGGTTAGGGTTAGTGTAAGGGTTAGAGTTATGGTGAAGGTTAGGGTTAGAGTTAGGATTAGGGTTAGGGTAAGGGTTAGGGTGAGGGTGAGGGTTAGGGTTAAGGTTAGGGTGAGGTTGAGGGTGAGGGTTAGGGTAAGTGTGAGTGTGAGGGTTTCGGTTATGTAAGGGTTAGGGTTAGGGTTAGGGTGAGGATTAGGGTGAGGGTGAGGGTTATGGTTGGGTCAGCTTTAGGGTGAGGTTAAGTGTTAGGGTGAGGGTGAGTGTGAGTGTGAGTGTGAGGGTGAAGGTTAGGGTTTCGGTTAGGTAAGGTTTAGGGTTATGGTTAGGGTGAGGATTAGGGTGAGAGTGAGGTTTAGGGTGAGGTTAGTTGAGGCTGAGGGTTAGGGTGTGGGTGAGGATTCAGGTGAGGGTGAGGGATCGGGTGAGGGTGAGAGTTAAAGTTAGGTTTAGGGTGAGGGTTAGGGTTGAGGTGAGGGTTAGGGTTAGGGTTAGGGTGAGGATGAGGATTCGGGTTCGGGTGAGTGTGAATGTTAGGGTGTTGGTGACATTTAGGGTTAGGGTGAGGGTGATGCTGAGGGTTAGGGTTAGGGTTAGTTTGAGGATAAATGTTAGGGTGAGGATTAGGGTGAGTGTGAGGGTTATGGTTAGCATAAGGTTTAGGGTGAGGGTTAGGGTTAGGGTTAGGGTAAGGATTAGGGTTAGGTAAGGGTTAGGGTTAGGGTTAGGGTTAGTGTTAGGTTGAGTGTTAGGCTTAGGGTTAGGGTTAGGGTGAGGGTTAGGGTTAAGTTTAGGGTTAGGGTAAGGTTAGGGTTAGCATGAGGTTTAGGGTTAGGGTGATGTTTAGGGTGACGGTGAGGGTTAGGGTGATGTTGAGGTTGAACTTGAGGGTTAGGGTGACGGTGAGGGTGAGTGGGAGGGTGACGGTGAGGGTTAGGTTTAGGGTGAGGGTAAGATTTAGGGTTAGGATTAGGTTTAGGGAAAGGGTTAGGCTGAGGGTGAGGGTGAGGTTAGGTAAGTGTTAGGGTTAGGTTTAGGGTGAGGATTAGGGTGAAGGTGAGGGTTAGTGTTAGGTTGAGGTTTAGGGTTAGGGTTAGGGTGAGGGTTAGGGTGAGAGTTAGGGTTAAGGTTATGATGAGGGTTAGGCTTAGTGTGAGTGTTCCGGTTAGGTTTAGGGTTAGTGTGAGGATAAGGGTTAGGGTGAGTGTTAGGTTGAGACTGATTGTTAGGGTTAGCGTTAGAGTTAGTTTGAAGGTTAGAGTGGGGGTTAGGGTGAGGGTTAGGTTTCGGGTTAGGGTTGGGTGAGGTTTAGGATGAGGGCAAGGGTTAGGGTTAAGGTGAGAGTGAGGGTGAGGGTAAGGGTTAGGGTTAGGGTCAGGGTTAGGGTGAGGGTGAGGTTTAGGGTTTGCATTAGGGTTAGGGTTAAGGTTAGATTGAGTGTTAAGTTTAGTGTTAGGGTGCATGTTAAGGTTAGGGTTAGAGTGAGGGTGAGGGTCAGGGTTAGGGTTTGGATTAGGTTTAGTGTTAGGGTGAGGCTGAAGGTGAGGCTGAGGGTGAGGGTGAAGGTGAGGGTTAAGTTTAGGGTTAGATTTAGGGTGAGGGCTAGGGTGAGGGTGATGTTTTTGTTTAGGATAGGTATAGGGTTAGGTTTAGCGTGAGGATTAGTGTGGGGGTGAGGTTTAAGATGAGGGTTAGGTTTAGGGTTAGGGTGAGGGTTAGGGTTAGGGTGAGGGTTAGGGTTAGGGTGATGTTTAGGTTGAGGGTGAATGTGACAGTGAGGGTTCGGGTGTGGGTTAGGGTTAGGGTGATGGTTAGTGTTAGGGTAACGGTTAGGTTTAGGGGGAGCGTAAGTGTTAAGATGACAGTTAGGGTGAGGGTGAGGGTGAGGGTTAAAGATAGGTTGAGGATTAGGGTGAGTGTTAGGGTGAGGGTTAGTTTTAGGGTTAGGGTGAGGGTTAGGGTGAAGGTTAGGGTGAAGGTTAGGTTTAGGGTTTGGGTTAGGGTGAGGGTTAGGTGAGAAGGAGTAGGGTGACAATTAGGGAGAGCGTGAGGGATAGGATTATGGTGAGGGTAAGGTTTAGGCTGAGGCTTAGGTTGAGAATGAGCATTTGTGTTAGCATCAGGGTTGGGTTGAGGGTTAGTGTTAGGCTGATGGGTAGTTTTAGGGTTAGGGTGAGGGTTAGGGTTAGGGTTAGGGTTAGGGTGAGGTTAAGGGTTAGGGTGTGGGTGAGGGTGAGGGTTAAGGCTAGACTTAGGGTGAGGATGAGGGTTAGGTTTAGGGTTAGGGTGAGTGTGAGTGTGAGGGTTAGGTTTAGGATTAGGGTTAGGGTTAGGGTTAGGCTGAGGTTGAGGTTATGAGTGAGGGTGAGGTCTAGGGGTTAGGGGTAGAGGTAAAGTTAGGGTTAGATTTAGGGTTAGTATTAGGGTTAGGGTTAGGATTAGGCTGAGGTTGAGGGTGAGGGTGAGGGTGAAGGTGAGGTTTAGGGTTAGGGTTAGGGGTAGAGTTAGGGTGAGGTTGAGCGGTAGGATGAGGGTGAGGGTTAGGGTTAGCGTTAGTTTTAGGGTGAGGTTTAGGGTGAGAGTTGAGTGTTAGAGTTAGGGTTAGGGTGAGCGTGTGGGTTAGGGTTAGTGTGAGGTTTAGGATCTGTGTTAGGGTTAGGGTTAGGCTTAGATTTAGGATGAGGGTGATGGTGAGTGTTAGAATTAGGATTAGGGTTAGGGTTAGAATTAGGTGAGAGTGAGGATGAGGGTTAGGGTTTGGGTTAGAATTAGGGTGAGGGTGAGCATAAGGGTTAGGGTTAGGATTAGGGTTAGAATTATGTTTAGGGTTAGGGTGAGAGTGAGGGTGAGGCTTAGGGTTAGGATTAGGGTTAGGGTTAGTGTGAGTATCAGGGTTAGGGTGAGAATTAGGGTGAGGGTGAGAAGGAGGGTGAGGGTTAGGGTGAGCTTTAAGGTTAGGGTTAGGGTGAGGGTTAGGGTGAGTTGTAGGGTTACGGTGAGGGTTAGGGTTAGGGTTAGGTTGAGGCTAAGGTTTAGGCTGAGGGTTAGGGTTGGTTTAGGGTGAGGTTTAGGTTTAGGGTGAGGGCTTTGGTGAGGGTGAGTGTTAAGGTGAGTGTGAGGGTGAGGTTGAGGGTTTTGGTTAGGTAAGGGTTACGGTTAGGGTTAGGGTGAGGATTAGGGTGAGGATGAGGTTTAGGTTGAGTGTTAGGTTGAGGGTGAAGGTTAGGGTGAGGGTGAGGGTGAGGGAGAGCATGAGGGTTCGAGTGAGAGTGAGAGTTTGGGTGAGGTTGAGGGTTCGGGTGTGGGTCAGGTTTAGGTTTAGGTTGAGGGTTAGGGTGACGGTGAGGGTTAGGGTGAGGGTGAGGTTTAGGATTGGGGTTAGGGTGAGGGATAGGTTTAGGGTGAGTGTTAGGGTGAGGGGTAGGGTTAGGGTTAGGAAGAGGGTTAGGGTTAGGGTGAAGGTTCGGGTTAGTTTGAGGGTTAGGGTGAAGGTGAGTTTGAGGTTGAGGGTTAGGGTAAGGGTGATGGTGACGGTGAGGGTTAGGGTTAGGATTCGGGTTAGGGTTAGGTTGAGAGTTAGGGTTAGGTTTAGGATGAGGGTGAGGGTGAGGGTGAGGGTTAGGGTTAGGGTTAGGTTTAGGATTAGGTTTATGTTTAGGGTAAGGGTTAGGGTTAGGGTTAGGGTGAGGGTTAGGTTTAGGGTTAGGGTGAGGGTTAGGGTTAGGGTTATGTTTAGAGTGAGGGTTAGGCTTAGGATTAGGAAGAGGGTGAGGGTTAGGTTGAGGGGTAGGTTTAGGGATAGGGTAAGGGTTAGGGTTAGGGTGAGGGTTAGGTTTAGGGTTAGGGTTAGTGTGAGGGTGAGGGTGAGGGTCAGGGTTAGGGTTAGGGTTAGGGTAAGGGTTATGTTTAGGGTGAGGATTAGTTTTAGGTTTAGGGTGAGGGTGATGCTGAGGGTTAGGTTTAGGGTTAGTGTGAGGATAAGGGTTAGGGTGAGGATTAGGGTGAGGGTGAGGGTTAGGATTAGCATAAGGTTTAGGGTGAGGGTTAGGGTTAGTGTTAGGGTTAGGGTAAGGTTTAGGGTAAGGGTTAGTGTTAGGCTTAGGCTTAGGGTTATGGTTACGATTAGGGTCAGGGTTAGGCTTAGGGTTAGGGTTAGGGTGAGGGTTAGGGTTAAGTTTAGGGTTAGGGTAAGGTTAGGGTTAGCGTTAGAGTTAGTGTTAGGGTGATGTTTAGGATGATGTTAAGGGTTAGGGTGAGGGTGAGTTTGAGCGTGAGAGTTAGGGTGAGGGTGAGTTGGAGGGTGACAGTGAGGGTTACGGTTAGGTTTAGGGTGAGAATAAGAGTTATTATTAGGATTAGGTTTAGGGTAAGTGTTAGGCTGAGGGTAGGGTGAGGGTGAGGGTTAGGGTTAGGTTTAGGGTGTGGATTAGGGTCAGGGTGAGGGTTAGGGTTAGAGTTAGGGTTAGGGTGAGGGTTAAGCTTAGGGTTAGGATGAGGGTTAGGCTTACTGTGAGAGTTACGGTTAGGGTTAGGGTTAGTGTGAGGATAAGTGTTAGGATGAGTTTTAGGTTGAGACTGAGGGTTAGGGTTAGAGTTAGGGTTAGGGTGAAGGTTAAGTTGGGGGTTAGGGTTCTGGTTAGGTTTGGGTGAGGGTTAGGGTGAGCGTAAGGGTTAGTGTGAGGGTTAGGTTGAGGGTGAGGGATAGGGTTATGGTGAGGGTAAGGGTTAGGGTTAGGGTGAGAGTGAGGGTGGGGTTAAGGTAAGGGTTAGGGTCGGGGTTAGGGTTAGGCTGAGGCTTATGTTGTGAATGAGCATTTGTGTTAGCATCAGTGTTGGGGTGAGGGTGAGGGTTAGGGTTAGGCTGAGGGGTAGTTTTAGGGTTGGGTGAGGGTTAGGGTTAGGGTTAGGGTTAGGGTGAGTTTAATGGTTAGGGTGTGGGTGAGTGTGAGGGTTAGGGTTAGCCTTAGGGTGAGTGTGAGGTTTAGGGTTAGGGTTAGAGTGAGTGTGAGTGTGAGGGTTAGGTTTAGGATTAGCGTTAGGGTTAGGATTAGGCTGAGGTTGAGGGTGAGGGTGAGGGTGAAGGTGAAGTTTAGGGTTAGGGTTAGGGTTAGAGTTAGATTTAGGTTGTGCGCTAGGATGAGGATGAGGGTTAGGGTTAGTGTTAGGGTGAGGTTTTTGGTGAGGGTTGAGTGTTAGGGTTAGGGTTAGGGTGAGGGTGAGGGTTAGGGTTAAGGTGAGGGTGAGGATTAGGAATAGGGTGGGGGTTAGAGTTACAGTGAGGGTGAGGGTGAGGGTGAAGGTTAGGATTATGTTTAGGGTTAGGGATAGGGTGAGGGTGAGGGTTAGAATGTTTTTGAGGGTTAGGGATAGGGTTAGGATTAGTTTTAGGGTGAGGGTTAGGGTTAGGATTAGGGTTAGGATGAGGGTTAGGGTAAGGGATAGGGTTAGTGTTAGGCTGAATGTTAGGATTAGGGTGAGGGTTAGGGTAAGGGTAAGGGATAGGGTTAGGGTGAGGTTAAGAATTAGGGAGAGGGTGAGGGTTAGCGTTAGGGTTAGGTTGAGGGTTAGGGTGTGGCTTAGGGTTATGGTTAGGTTTAGGGTGAGGGTTAGGGTTAGGGTTAGTGTGAGGTTTAGGTTGAGAGTGAGGGTGAGGGTGAGGGTAAAATTTAGGGTGTGGGTTAGGGTTTGGTTTAGGATGAGGGTTAGTGTTAAGGTGAGGGTTAGTGTGAGGGTGAGATTTAGGTTTTGGTTTAGGGTGAGGGTTAGGGTTAGGGTGAGGGTTATGGAGGGGGGTAGGGTTAGGGTTAGGGAGAGGGTTAGGGTTTGTGTGAGGGTTAGGGTTACGGTTAGAGTTAGGTTTAGTATGAGGATAAAAGTTAGGGTTAGGTTTAGGGTTAGGGATAGGGTTAAGGTTAAGGTTAGGGTTAGGGTTAGGTTTAGGGTAAGTGTTAGGGTTAGGGTGAATGTGAGGTTTAGGGTGAGGGATAGGGTTTGGGTTAGGGTAAGGGTTAGGTTTAGGGTGAGTATTAGGTTTAGGGTTAGGGTTAGGGTGAGGGTGAGGATTAGGGTTAGGGTGAGGGTGAGGGTGAGTTTTAGGGTTAGGGTTACAGTTAGGGTGAGGATTAGGTTTAGGTTTATGGTTAGGGTAAGAGTTAGGATTAGGTTGAGGGTTAGGTTTAGGGTTACGGTTAGGATGAGGTTGAGTCTGGGGGTTAGGGTTAGTGTGAGGATAAGGGTTAGGGTGAGGATTAGGGTGAGGTTGAGGGTTAGGGTTAGCATTAGGGTTAGGGTGAAGGTTAGGGTTAGTTTTAGTTTAAGGGTTAGGGTTAGGGTTAGGGTAAGGGTTAGGTTTAGGCTTAGGGTTAGGGTTAGCATTAGGGTGAGGGTGAGGCTTAGGGATAGTGTTAGGTGAGGGTTAGGGTTAGGCTTAGGGTTAGGGTAAGGGTTAGGGTTAGGGTGAGGGTGATTTTTAGGGTGACGGTGAGGGTTAAGGTGAGGGTGAGCTTGAGCATGAGGGTTAGGTTGAGTGTGAGGGTGAGTGTGAGGGTGACGATGAGGGTTATGTTTAAGGTTAGGTTTAGGGTGAGGGTAAGGTTTAGGGTTAGGATTAGGGTTAGTGTAAGGGTTAGGCTGAGGGTGAGGGTTAGGGTTAGGGTGATTTTTAGATTGACGGTGAGGGTTAGGGTGAGGGAGTGCTTGAACATGAGGGTTAGGTTGACTGTGAGTGAGTGTGAGGGTGATGATGAGGGTTATGGTTAAGGTTAGGTTTAGGGTCAGGGTAAGGGTTAGGGTTAGGATTAGGGTTAGTGTAAGGGTTAGACTGAGGGTGAGGCTGAGGGTTAGGGTTAGGGTTAGGGTGAGGGTTAGGGGTAGTGTGAGGGTTAGGTTGAGGGTGAGGTTGAGGGTCAGGGTGAGGTTGAGGGTGAGGTTGAGGCTGAGGGATAGGGTTAGGGTTATGGTTAGGGTGAGGGTGAGGGTGAGGTTTAGGGTTAGGGTTAGTGTTATTGTTATGGTTAGGGTTTTAGGGTTAGGATTAGTGTGAGAGCGAGGGTGAGGTTTAAGTTTAGAATTACAGTTAGGGTGATTGTGAGGGTGAGTGTTAGGGTTAGGGTTATGGTGAGGGGTAGGGTGAGGGGTAGGATTAGGGTTAGGGTGAGGGTCAGCATTAATGAGAGGATTAGGGTTAGGGTTATGGTTAGTGTGAGGATAAGGGTTAGGGTGAGGTTTAGGGTGGGAGTGAGAGGGTTAGCTTTAGGGTTAGGGTGAGGGTTAGGGTGAGGTTTAAGGTGAGGGTTTGGGTTAGTATGAGGGTGAGGTTTATAGTTCGGATTAGGGTGAAGGTTAGGGCTAGGGTGAGGTTTAGGGTATGGTTAAGGTGAGGGTTCGGGTTCAGGAGAGGTTGAGTTTTAGGGTGAGAGTGATGGTTCGGGTTCGGATTCGGGTTAAGGTGACAGTGATGGTTAGGGTGATGTTCAGGCTTAGGGTTACTGTGAGGATTAGGGTGAGTGTTATTGTTAGGGTTAGGGTGAGTGTAAGTTTTAGGGTGAGGGTTAGGGTGAGGTTGTGGTTTAGGTTTAGGTTGAGGGTTAGGTTGAGCGTTAGCTTGAGGGTTAGGTTTAGGTTTAGGGATAGGGTGAGGGTTAGGTTGAGGTTTAGTGTTAGTGTTAGTGTTAGGGTTAGGGTGAGGGTTAGGGTTATGGTAAGGGTTACAGTGCGGTTTAGGGTGAGAATGAGGGTTACATATAGTATTAGGGTTAAGGTTAGGTTTAGGGTGAGGCTTAAGGTTAAGGTTATGTTGAGGGTGAGTGTTAGGGCTAGCATTAGAGATAGGGTTAATGTGAGGGTGAGGGTTAGGGTTAAGATTAGGTGAGGGCTAGGATTATGGTTAGGGTAAGCTTTAGGTTTAGGGTGAGGGTAAGGTTGAGGGTTAGGTGTAGGATTAGGCTTAGGTATAGGGTTAGGCTTAGGGTGACGGTGAGGGTGAATGTCAGAGGTAGGTTTAGGGTGAGGGTTAGGGTTATGGTTAGGGTGAGGGTGAGGGTGAGGGTGAAGGTTAGGGTGAGGTTGAGGGTGAGGTTGAGGGTGAGGGTGAGGGTTAGGGTTTGGGTGACAGTTAGGGTTAGGTTTAATGTTAGGGTGAGGGTTAGGGTTAGGGTTAGGTTTAGGAGGAGGGTTAGGCTGAGGGTTAGGGTTAGGGTTAGAGTGAGCATAAGGTTTATGATGATGGTGAGGGTTAGGTTTAGGATTAGGTTTAGGGTTAGCATGAGGGTTAGGGATAGGGTTAGGATTAGGGTGAGGGTTTTGGTTAGGGTTAGGTTTAGAGCTAAGATAAGGTTGAGGGTGAGGGTTAGGGTTTAAATTATGGTTAGGGATAAGATTAGGCTGAGGGTGAGGTTGAGGGTGAGGGTGAGGGTTAGGGTTAATATGAGGGTTAGGTTTATGGTTAGTGTTAAGGTTAGGGTGAGGGGTAGGGTTAGGGTTAGAGTTAGGATGAGGGTTAGGCTGAGAGTTAGGGTTCGTGTGAGGGTAAGAGTTAGGGTGAGGGTTAGGATTATTGTTATTGTTAGCTTTAGTGTTATGTTGAGTGTGAGGGTGCGGGTTAGGGTTAGGGTTAGGGTTAGGGTGAGGTTTAGGGTTAGGGTTAGAGTTAGGGTAAGGGTGAGGGTGAGGTTTAGGGTTACAGTTAGGGTTAGTGTTAGGTTAAGGCTTAGCGTTAGGCTGAGGATGAAGGTGGGGGTGAGGATTAGGGTTAGGTTTAGGGTTAGGATTAGAGTTAGGGTTAGGGTTAGGGTTAGGGTTATTGCTAGTATTATGGTTAGGGTTGTTTGCGGTGAGGGTGACGCTGAGGATGGTTTATGGTTAGGGTTAGGTTTAGGGTTAGGGTTAGGGTTAGTGTTATGGTTAGGGTTAGATTTAGAGTTACAGTGAGGGTGAGGGTGAGGGTGAGTGTTAGGTTTAGGGTGGGGTTTACGGTGAGGTTTAGGTTTAGGGTTAGGTTGAGGTTGAGGTTGAGGTTTAGGGTTAGAGTAAGGGTTAGTGGGAGGGTTAGGGTGAGGGTTAGGTTTAGGGTTAGTGTTAGACTTAGGGTGAGGTTGAGGTTAGGTTGGGGTTTAGGGATAGGTTTAGGGTTAGTCTTAGGCTTAGGGTTAGGCTGAGGGTGAGTGTGGGGGTGAGGGTTAGTGTTACAGTGAGGGTGAGGATTAGGATTAGGGTTAGGGTTAGGATGAGGGTTAGGTTTAGGGTTAGGGTTAGGGTTTGGTTTAGGGTGAGGGTTAGTGTTAGGGTTAGGGTTAGGCTTAGGCTTAGGGTTAGGCTGATGGTGAGGGTGGTGATGAGATTAGGTTAGACTGATGGTTAGGGTTATGGTTACATTGAGGATTAGGATGAGGGATAGGGTTAGGATTAGGGTTACGGTGTGGGCTAAGCTGAGGATGAGGGTTAGGATGAGGGTTAGGCTTAGGATTAGGGTTAGGCTGAGGCTGAGGGTGAGGATGAGTGTTAGGGTTAGCATGATGGTTAGGGTTAGGGTTAGGGTGAGGGTTAGGATGAGGGTTAGGGTTAGGGTGAGGGTTACAATAAGGGTGAGGGTTAGGATTAGTGTGAGGATTAGGGTTAGGTTTAGGGTGAGGGTGAGGCTTTGATTGAGGGTTAGGGTTATGTTGAGTGTTATGGTTAGGGTGATGTTTAGGTTTAGGGTTAGGGTTAGTGTTAGGGTTAAGTTTAGGGTTACAGTTACGGTGAGGGTGAGGGTGAAGGTTAGGGTTAGGGTTAGGGTGAGTTTTAGGTTTAGGGTTAGGGTTAGAGTTAGGCTTAGGGTGAGGGTGATGTTTACGGTTAGAGTTAGCGTGATTGTTAGGGTTAGGTTTAGGGTGCGGGTTAGGGTGAGGTTTAGACTTTGGGTTAGGTTTAGGCTTAGGAATAGGCTTAGGCCCAGCGTGAGGGTGAGGGTTAGGGTTAGGGTTAGGGTGAGGGTTAGGGGGATGTTTAGGGTGAGGTTTAGGGTTAGGGTTATGTTGAGGGTGAGGGTTAGAGTTCGAGGGAGTGGTAGTGGGAGGGTTAGGGAGAGGGTTAGGTTTAGGGTTAGTGTTAATCTTAGGGTGTGGGTCAGGTTTAGGTTGAGGTTTAAGGATAGAGTTAGGGTTAGCATTAGGCTTAGGGTGAGGGTTAGTGTGAGGGTTAGGGTTAGGTTTTAGGCTCAGGCTAAGGGTTAGGCTGAGGGAGAGGGTGGGTGTGAGGGTTAGTGTTACGGTGAGTGGGAGAATTAGGGTTAGGGTGAAGTTTATGATGAGGGTTAGGGTTAGGGTTAGGGTTTGGTTTAGGGTGAGGGTGAGGGTGAGGATTAGGATTAGGGTTAGGGTTAGTGATAGGGTGAGGGCTAGGGTGAGGGTGAGGGTTAGGGTTAGGTTTAATGTTAGGATGAGGGTAAGTATTAGGGTGAGGGTTAGGGTTAGGGTGAGGGTTATAGTTAGGGTGAGGGTTAGGGTTTAGTGTTAGGGTTATTGTTATTGTTAGGTTTAGGTTTACTTTGAGGGTGAGGGTGAGGGTGAGGTTTAGGGTTAGGCTTAGGGTGAGGGTTAGGGTTTGGATTAGGGTAAGATTTAGGGTTAGGGTTAGGGTGAGGGTTAGGGTTAGGGTTTGGGTTAGGGTGAGGGTGAGGGTGAGGATTATGATTAGGGTTAGTGTTAGGGTTAGGTTTAGTTTTAGGGTTAGTGTTAGAGTTATTGTTAATGTGAGGATTAGGTTTAGGGTTGGGCTTAGTTTTAGTCTGAGTTTGAGGTTGAGGGTGAGGTTTAGGGTTAGGGTGAGTGTTAGGCTTAGGGTTAGTTTGAGGGTTAGGATGAGGGTTAGGGTTAGGATTAGGTTTAGGGTAAGAGCTGTGGTGCCAGTTAGTGTGAGTGTTAGGGTTAGGGATAGGGTTAGGTTTAGGATTAGTGTTATGTTGAGAGTGTGTGTGAGGGTTAGGGTTAGGGTTAGGGTTAGGGTTAGGGTTAGGGTTATGTTTAGGGTTAGGTTTTGGTTTAGGGTGAGGGTGAGGATTAGGGTTAGGGTTAGGGTTAGGGTTACAGTGAGGGTTAGGGTTAGGGTTAGGAATAGGCTTAGGCTTAGGGTTAGGCTGATGGTGAGAGTGGGGATGAGTATTAGGTTTAGAGTGATGGTTAGGGTTATGGTTACATTGAGGGTTAGGATGAGGGTTAGGGTTAGCATTAGGGTTACGGTGAGGGCTAAGATGAGGGTGAATGTTAGGGTTAGGGTTAGGCTTAGGATTAGGTTTAGGTTGAGCCTGAGGCTGAGGGTGAGTGTTAGGGTTAGGCTGATTGTTAGGGTGACAGTTAGGGTGACGGTTAGGATGAGGGTTAGGGTTAGGATGAGTGTTAGGGTGAGGGTGACGATAAGTTTGAAGGTGAGGGTTAGGGTTAGGGTGAGGGTTACGGGAAAGGTGAGGGTTAGTGTTAGGGTGAGGTTTAGGGTGAGGGTTAGGGTTAGGGTTAGGGTGAGAGTGGGTGTTAGATTGAGGGATAGGGTTATGTTGAGGGTTATGGTTAGGGTGAGGGTTAGTGTTAGGGTTATTTTTAGTGTTAGGGTTAGGGTGAGGGTTAGTGTTAGGGTTATTTTTAGTGTTAGGGTTAGGGATACGGTTATGGTGAAGGTGAGGTGTAGGGTTAGGGTTAGGGTGAGGTTTAGGTTTAGGGTTAGAGTTAGGGTGAGGGTGTGGTTTAGGGTTAGAGTTAGGGTTAGTGTTAGGTTTAATTTTAGGCTTAGGCTTCGGGTTAGGATGATGGTGAGGGTGGGGATGAGGTTTATGTTTAGAGTGATGGTTAGGGTTAAGGTTACGTTGAGGGTTATGATGAGGGTTTGGTTTAGGATTAGGGTTACGGTGTGGGCGAAGGTGAGGGTGAGGGTTAGGGTTAGGTTTAGGCTTAGGATTAGGGTTAGGTTGAGGCTGAGGGTGAGGGTGAGGATTAGGGTTAGGTTGATGGTTAGGGTAATGGTTAGGGTGAGGGCTAGGATGAGGGTTAGGGTGAGGGTGAGGGTTTGGTAAGGGTGAAGGTAAGTGTAAAAGTGAGGGTTAGGGTTAGGATGAGGGTTAGGGTTAGATTGAGGGTTAGGGTTATGTTGAGGTTTATATTTAGGGTGAGGGTTAGGTTTAGGGTTAGAGTTATTGTTAGGGTTATGTTTACGGTGAGGGTGAGGGTTAGGGTTAGGTTTACGGTGAGGTTTAGGTTTAGGGTTAGTGTTAGAGTTAGGCTTAGGGTGAGGGTTAGGTGTAGGGTTAGTTAGGTTTAGTGTTAGGGATAGGGTTAGGGTGAGGGTTATGGTGAGAGTTAGAGTTCGATTTAGGCTTTGGCTTAGGGTTAAGCTGAGCATGAGGGTGAGGGTTAGGGTTAGGGTGAGGGTTAGGGTAAGGTTTAGGGTGAGGGTTAGGATGAGGTTTAGGGTTAGGGTTAGGGTTAGGGTTAGGTTTATGTTTAGCGTTAGGGTTAGGTTTAGGATTAGGTTAGGGTTAGGGTGAGGATTAAGTTTATGGTTTGGGTTGGGGTGAGGGTGAGGGTGAGGATTATGGTTGGGGTTAATTTTAGTGTTAGGTTTAGGTTTAGTTTTAGGGTTAGGGTTACATTGAGGGCTAGGGTGAGGGTTATTGTTATTGTTTTGGTTAGGGTTAAGTTTGCGTTGAGGGTGAGGCTGAGGGTGAGGGTTATGTTTAATGCTAGGATTAGGGTTAGGGTTAGTGTTATTGTTAGGGTTAGGGTTAGAGTTACGGTGAGGGTGAGAGTGAGGGTGAGGGTGAGGGTTAGGGTGAGGTTTAGGGTTAGGGTTAGGGTAAGTGTTAGGGTGCTGGTGAGGTTTCAGATTAAATTTAAGGTTAGGGGCAGGGTTAGGGGGAGGGTTAGGGTTAGGTTTAGTGTTAGCATTAGGGTGAGGGTGAGTGTTAGGTTGAGGTTTTGGGATAGGGTTAGGATTAGGGTTAGGGTGAGGGTGAGTGTGAGGGTTAGGGTTAGGGTTAGGCTTAGGCTTAGGGTTAGGCTGAGGGTGAAGGTGGGGGTGAGTATTAGGGTTAGGGTGATGTTTAGGGTTAAGGTTAGTGTTATTGTTAGGGTTAGGGTTAGATTTACAGTGAGGGTGAGGTTGCCGGTGAGGGTTAGGTTTAGGGTTAGGTTGAGGTTTAGGATTAGGGTTAGACAAAGGGTTAGGGTGAGGGTGAGGTTTAGGATTAGAGTTAGTGTTAGTGTTAAGGTTAGGCTGAGTGTGTGTGAGGCGGTGAGAATTAGGGTTTGGGTTTGGGTTTGGGTTAGAGATAGGGTTAGGTTTAGGGTTATTATTAGTGTTATGGTTAGGGTTAAGTTTGCAATGAGGGTGAGGCTGAGGGTGAGGTTTAAGATTAGGGTTAGGTTTAGGGTCCGTGTTATTGTTAGGGTTAGGGTTAGAGTTACGGTGAGGGTAAGGGTGAGGGTGAGGGTGCAGGTTAGGGTTAGGGTGAGTTATAGGGTTAGGTTAAGTGTTAGGGTTAGGTTGAGGGTGAAGTTTAGGGGTAGAGTGAGGGTTAGAGGGAGGGTTAGCTTGAGGGTTAGTTTTAGGGTTTGTGTTTGTCTTAGGGTGAGACTGAGGTTTAGGTTAAGTTTTAGGGATAGGGTCAGGGTTAGGATTAGGGTTAGGGTGAGGGTGAGTGTGAGGGTTAGTCTTAGGTTTAGGCTTAGGCTTAGGTTTAGGCTGAGGGTGAGGGTGAGGGTTAATATTAGGGTGATGTTTAGGATTATGGTTAGGGTGAGGGTTAAGATGAGGGTTAGTGTTAGGGTGATTAGGGTGAGGGTGACGGTAAGCATAAAGGTGAGGGTTAGGGTTAGGTTGAGGGTTACGCCAAGGGTGAGTGTTAGGGTTAGGGTGAGTGTTAGGGTGAGGGTGAGGGTGAGGGTTAGATTTAGGGTTAGGATTATGTTGAGGGTTATGGTTAGGGTGAGGGTTAGGTATAGGGTTAGGGTCATTGTTAGGGTTAGGATTAGGGTTAGAGTTAGGGTGAGTGTTAGAGTTCGGATTAGGTTTAGGCTTAGGCTTAGGCCAAGCGTGAGGGAGAGGGTTAGGGTTAGGGTTAGGGCGAGGGTTAGGGTTAGGTTTAGGGTGAGAGTTAGGATGAGTTTTAGGGTTAGGGTTAGGCTTAGGTTTAGGTTTACCGTGAGGGTTAGGGTTAGGATTAGGGTTAGGGTTATTGTTATTGTTATTGTTATTGTTATGGTTAGAGTTAAGTTTGGGGTGAGGGTGAGGATGAGGGTGAGGGTTATGGTTAGTGTTAGGGTTGGGGTTAGGGTTAGGGTTAGTGTTATTGTTAGGGTTAGGGTTAGAGTTATGTTGAGTGTGAGGGTGAGGGATAGAGTGAGTTTTAGGGTGAGGTTTAGGGTTAGGGTTAGGTGTAGAGTGCTGGTGAGGTTTAGGGTTAGAGTTAGGGTTAGGAGAACAGTTAGGGTGAGGGTTAGGTTTAGGGTTAGTGTTAGTCTTAGGGTGAGGGTTAGGTTGCGGTTTTGGGATAGGGTTAGGGTGGGATTAGGGTTAGGGTGGGGGTGAGTGTGAGGGTTAGGGTGAGGGTTAGGGTTAGGGTTAGGGTAAAGTTTAGGGTGAGGCTGAGGGTGAGTGTCAGCGTTAGGTTTAGGGTGAGGTTTACGGCAATGGTTAGGGTTAGGTTGAGGGTGAGGGTGAAGGTTAGGGTGAGAGTGAGGGTGAGGTTTTGTGTGAGGGTGAGGGTTAGGTTTTGGGTTAGGTTTAGGGATAAGTTTAGGGTGAGGGTTATTGTAAGTGTTAGGGTTAGGATGAGGGTTAGGGTGAGGGTTAGGGTGAGGTTAAGGGTTAGGGTGAGGGTGAGGGTTAGTTTTAGTATTAGGGTAAGGTTTAGGGTGAGGGTTAGGGATAGGGTTAGCATTAGGGCGAGGGTTTTGGTTAGGGATAGGTTTAGAGTTAGGGTGAGGGTGAGGGTGAGGGTTAGTGTTTGGATTAGGTTTAGGTTTAGGGTTAGACTGAGGGTGAGGTTGAGGCTGAGAGTGAGGATTAGGATTAATGAGAGTGTTAGCGTGATGGTTAAGGTGAGGGTTATGGTTAGGGTTAGAATAAGGGTTAGGCTGAGGATCAGCGTTAGGGTTCGTGTGAGGGTAAGGTTTAGGGTGAGGTTTAAGGTGAAGGTTAGGCTTATTGTTAGGCTTAGGTTTAGGGTGAGGGTTAGGGTGAGGGTTAGTGTTAGGGTTAGGGTTAGCGTTAGGGTGAGGGTTAGGGTGTTGGTAAGGGTTAGAGTGAGGGTTAGGGTTAGGGTGAGGGTTAGGAATAGCATTAGGGTTAGCGTTAGGTTGAGGGTTAGGTTGTTGGTAAGGGTTAGAGTGAGGGTTAGGGTGAGGATGAGGGTTAAGGATAGCATTAGGGTTAGGGTTAGGGTTAGGGTGAGGTTTAGGGTTAGGGTTAGGGATAGCATGAGGGTTAGGATTAGGGATAGGGTGAGGGTTAGGCTTAGGGTGAGGGTGAGGGTTAGGGTTAATGTGAGAATTAGGGTTAGAGTTAGGGTTAGTGTGAGGATAAGGGTAAGGGTGAGGGATAGGGTGAGAGTGAGGTTTAGGGTTAGCATTAGTGTTAGGGTTATGGTTAGGGTGAGGTTTAGGATCAGGGTTATGTTTAGGGTGAGGGTTAGAGTTAGGGTTAGGGTGAGAGTTAGGGTTAGGTTGAGGGTTAGGGTAGGGTTAGGGTGAGGGGTAGGTTTCGGGTGAGGGTGAGTTTTAGGGTGTGGTTGACGGTTAGGGTTAGGGTGAGGTTTTAGGTGAGGTTGAGGGTTAGGGTGAGGGTGAGGGTTAAGGTTACGGTGAGGATTAGTGTTAGGGTTAGGGTTAGGGTTATGGTGAGGGTAAGGGTTAGGATGAGGTTTAGGGTGAAGGTGAAGTTTAGGGATAGCGTGATATTTAGGGTGAGGGTTACTGTGAGGGTTAGGATCCAGGTTAGGTTAGGTGAGGGTGAAGGTTAGTGTTAGGATTCGGGTTAGGTTTAGGATGAAGGTATGTTTTAGGGTGAGCGTTAGGGTGAGGGTGAGGGTTAGGGTTAGGATATGGGTTAGGGTGAGCATTAGGGTGAGGCTTAGGTTTAGGTTTAGTGTTAGGGTGAGGGTTAGGGTGAGGTTTAGTGTTAGTGTTAAGATTAGGGTTAGGGTGAGGTTTAGGGTTAGGGTAAGGGTTAGAATGAGGTTTAGGGTGAGGGTGAGAGTTAGGGATAGCATTAGGGTTAATGGTAGGTTTAGAGTGAGGGTTAGGGTTAGGCTTAGTGTTACGGTTATGGTGAGGTTTAGGGTTATGGTTATGGTGAGGGTTAGGTTTAGGTTTAGGGTAAGGTTTAAGTTTAGAGTGAGGGTGAGAGTGAGAGTTAGGTTTAGGATTACGCTTTAGTGTAGGGTTAGGCATAAGGTGAGGGTGAGTGTCAGAGTTAGGTTTAGTGTGAGGGTTAGGTTTATGATTATGGTTAGGGTGAGGGTGAGGGTGAGGGTTAGGGTGAGGGTGAGGGTGAGGTTGAGGATGAAGTTGAGGGTTAGGGTATGGTTGAGGGTTAGGTTTAGGGTTAAAGATAGGGTGTGGGTTAGAGTTAGGATTAGGGTTAGGATGAAGATTAGGCTGAGGGTTAGGTTTAGGGATAGGATGAGGGTTAGGATTAGGGTTAGGGTGAGTCTGAGGGTTAGGGTTAGCATTAGGGTGAGGGTGAGGGTGAGGGTTAAGTTTAGGTTTAGGATTAGGGTTAGGATTAGGGTGAGGGTGAGGTTTAGGGTTAGAGTTAGTTTTACGGTTAGGTTTACTGGGAGTGTTAGGGTTAGGTTTAGTGTTACAGCTAGGGTTATGGTGAGAGTAAGTGTGAGGGTGAGGTTTAGGGTTAGGGTTAGGCTTAGGTTTCAGCTGAGGGTTAGGGTGAGGGTTAGGGTTAGGTTAAGGATTAGTGTTAAGATTAGAGTTAGGGTGAGGGTTATGTTTAGGGTTAGGTTAGTGTTAGGTTGAGGATTAGGGTTAGGATTAGGGTTAGGGTGAGAACAAGGGTTAGGGTGAGGGTGAGGGTGAGGATGAGGGTTAGGGTTATGGTGAGGGTGAGGGTTAGGGTTAGGGTGAGGGTTAGGGGTAGGATGAGTGTTAGGGTGAGCGTGAGGATTAGGATGAGGGTTAGGGTTACAATTATTGTTACTGTTATGGTTATGTTTACGTTTGCAGTGAGGGTGAGACTGAGGGTGAGGTTAGGGCTAGGATTAGTGTTAGAGTTAGGTTTAGGGTTAGGATTAGTGTTATTGTTAGGGTTAGGGTTAGAGTTACAGTGAGGGTGTGGGTTAGGGTACAGTTGAGGTTAGGCTTACGGTTAGGGTGAGGTGAGGGTTAGGGTTAGGATGAGTGTGAGGTTTAGGGTTAGAGTTAGTGTTAGTGGGAGGGTTAGTGTTAGGGTTAGTGTTAGGGTTAGGGATAGGGTGAGGGTTAGGTTGAGGTTAAGGGTTATGGTTAGGGTTAGGGTTAGGATTAGGGTTAGGGTGACTGTGAGTGTGAGGGTTAGGGTTAGGGTTAGGCTTAGGCTTAGGTTAGGCTGAGGGTGAGGTTGGGTGTGAGGATTAGGGTTTGGGTGATGGTTAGGTTTAGGGTTAGGTTGAGGGTTAGGATGAGAGTTAGGGTTAGGATTAGGGTTAGGGTGAGGGCTAGGGTGATGTTGAGGGTTAGGTTTAGGTTTAGGCTTAGGCTTATTTTTAGTCTGAGGGTGAGGGTTAGGGTTAGTGTGATGGGTAGGGTTAAGTTTAGGGTGAGGTTTAGGATGAGGGTTAGGGTTAGGCTGAGTGTTACGGTGAAGTTGATGGTAAGCGTAAAGGTGAGGTTTAGGCTGTGGGTGAGGGTTAAAATAAGGGTAATTGTTAGGGTTAAGGGTTTGGGTTAGGGTAAGGGTTACTGTTAGAATTAGGATTAGGGTGAGGGCTAGAGTGAGGGTGAGGGTTAGGGTTAGGGTGACGTTTAGGGTTTGGTTGAGGGTTAAGATTAATGTGAGGGTTAATGTTAGGGTTAGGGTTAGTGTAAGGGTGAGGGTAACTTTTAGGGATAGCGTTAGGGTTAGGGTGAGTATTTTGATTAGGGTGAGTGTTAGAGTTAGGGTTAGGGTTATTGTTAGGGTTTGGGTTAGGGTTACCCTTACAGTGAATGTGAGGGTTAGTGTTAGAGTTAGGGTTAATATTAGGGTTAGGGTGATGGTGAGTGTGTGGGTTAGGGTTATGTATAGGGTTAGGCTTAGGGTTAGGCTAAGGGTGAGGTTGAGGGTGAAGGTTAGGTTTAGGGTGAGGGTTAGGTTTAGGGTTAGGTTGAGGGTGAGTGTATGGGTTAGGTTTAGGTTTAGGTTTAGGCTTAGGGTTAGGCTAAGGGTGAGGTTAAGGTTGAGAGTTAGGGTTAGGGTGAGGGTTAGGTTTAGGTTTAGATTGAGGGTTAGGATGTGGGTTAAGGTTAGGATTAGGGTTAGAGTGAGGGCTAGTGTTAGGGTGAGGGTTAGGGTTAGGGTTAGGGCGAGGTTTAGCGTTAGGGTTAGGTTTAGGGATAGGTTGAAGGATAGGGTTAGGGTTATGGTGAGGGTGAGGTTTAGGGTTAGGTTGAGAGTTTGGATTAGGGCTAGGTTGAGGGTGAGGGTTAGTGTTAGGGTTAGGGTGAGGGTTATCATGAGGGTTATGGTTAAGATTAGGGTTAGGCTGAGGGCTAAGGTGAGGGTGAGGGTTAGGGTTAGGGTTACGCTGAGGTTTAGGGTTCGGGTTAGGTTGAGGGTTAGGGTTAGAGTGAGGGTTAGGGTTCACGTTAGGTTTAGGGTTAGGATTAGGGTTAGGTTGAGGGTGAGTGTGTGGGTTAGGGTTATGTATAGGGTTAGGCTTAGGGTTAGGCTAAGGGTGAGTTTGATGGTGAGGGTTAGGGTAAGGGTAAGGGTTAGATTTAGGTTTAGGTTGAGGGAGAGTGTGTGGCTTAGGATTAGTTTTAGGGTTAGGCTAAGGGTAAGGTTAAGGGTGAATGATAGGGTTAGTGTGGGGGTTAGGTTTAAGGTTATGGTGAGGGTTAGGATGAGGGTTAAGGTTAGGATTAGGTTTAGTGTGAGGGCTAAGGTGAGGGTGATGTTTAGGGTTAGGGTTAGGGGGATGGGGAGGGGGAGGTTCAGAGTTACCGTTACGGTTAGGGTGAGGAATAGGATGAGGTTTAGGGTTAGGGTTACTGTTAGGGTTCGGGTTAGGGTGAGGGTTAAGTTTAGGGTGAGGGTTAGGTTTAGGGTTAGGATTAGGATTAGGGTTAAGGTGAGGGTGAGTGTGAGGGTTAGGTTTAGGGTTAGGGTTAGGCTTAGGGATAGGCTGAAGGTGAGGGTGAGGGTGAGTGTTAGGGTGAGGGTGAGGGTGAGGTTTAGGGTTAGAGTTAATGTTAATTTGAGGGTTAGGGTTAGGGTGAGCTTGAGGGTTAGTGTTAGATTGAGGATTAGTGTTAGGGTTAGTGTGAGGTTTATGGTGAGGATGAGGGTTACGGTTAGGATGAGGGCTAGGTTGAAGTTGAGGATTAGTGTTAGGGTTAGGGTGAGGTTCAGGTTTAGGGTGATGGTTAGTGTTAGTGTTAGTGTTAGGGTTAGGATGTGGGTTAGGGTGAGGGTTAATGTTAGGTATAGGGTTAGGTTTAGGATTAGGGTTTGTGTGAGGGTGAGTGTGAGGGTTATGGTTAGGGTTAGGCTTAGGGTTAGGCTGAGGGTGAAGGTGAGGGTTAGGGTTAGAATGAGGGTTAGGGTTAGGGTTAGGGTGAGGGTTAGGATGAGTGTTAGGTTTAGGATTAGGTTTAGCGTGAGGGCTAGCATGCTGGTGAGGGTTAGGGTTAGGGTTAGGGTGAGGTTTAGGTTTATGGTTAGGTTGAGATTTAAGATTAGGGCTAGGTATAGGGTCAGGCTTAGGGTTAGGTTGAGGGTTAGCACGAGGGTTAGGGTTACAATTAGGGTTAGGATGAGGGCAAGGTTGAGGGTGAGGGTTAGGGTTGGGGTTATGGTGAGGTTTAGGTTTCGGGTTAGGTTTCGGGTTAGGGTGAGGTTTAGGTTTAGGTTTATGGTGAGGGTCAGTGTTAAGGTTTGGTTGAGGGTTAGAATTAGTTTTAGGGTTAGTGTGAGGGTTAGCGTTAGGATTATGATGAAGGTTAGGATGAGGGTTAGGGTTACAATTTGGATTAGGGTGAGGGCTAGGGTGAGGGGGAGTGTTAGGGTTAGGGTTAGGGTGAGGTTTAGGGTTAGGGGTAGGGGTAGGGTTAGGGTCAGATTTAGGGTTGGGGGTACGGTAAGGGTGAGGGTTAAGTTGGGGGTGAGGTTTTGGGTGAGGACTAAGGTGAGGTTGAGGGTTAGTGTTAGGGTTAGGGTTAGGGTGAGGGTTAGGTTGAGGTTTAGGTTTAGGTTTAGGGTTAGGGTTAGGATTAGGATTAGGGTTAGGGTTAGTGTGAGGATTAGGGTTAGGGTTAGGCTTAGGCTTAGGTTAGGCTGAGGGTGAGGGTGGGGATGAGGATTAGGTTTAGAATGATGATTCCGGTTATGGTTAGGTAGAGATTTAACATGAAGCTTAGGGTGAGGATTAGGTTTAGGCTTGAGGGCTAGGATGAGTGTGAAGTTTAGGGTTATGTTTAGGCTTAGGTTTAGGCTGAGGCTGAAGGTGAGGGTGAGCATTAGGGTTAGGGTGATGGTTAGGATTATGGTTAGGGTGAGGGTTAGGATGTGGGTTAGGATTAGGGTGAGGTTTAGAATGAGTGTGACAATAAAAGTAAAGGTAAGGGTTAGGCTGAGGGTGAGGGTTATGTTAAGGGTGAGGGTTCGGATTAGGGTTAGGGTGAGGGTGAGGGTTAGATTGAGGGTTAGTGTTTGGTTTAGTGTGAGGTTTAGGATGAGGATGAGGGTTAGGGTTTGGGTGAGGGCTAGGGTGAAGTTGAGGGTTAGGGTTAGTTTTACTGTTAGGGTTAGGGTTAGTGTGAGGTTTAGGGTGGGGGTGAGGCTTAGTGTTAGGGTTAGGATTAGGCTTAGGGTTAAGGTGAGGGTTAGTGTGAGGTTTACAGTTAGGGTGAGTGTTGAGGTTAGGGTTAGAGTGAAGGTTAGGGTGAGGGTTAGGCTTAGGTTTAGGGTTTGGGTATTGGCTTGGGTGAAGGTGAGGGTTAGGGTTAGGGTTATGGTGAGATTTTGGGTTAGTGTTAGGGTTAGGGTTGGTGTTAGGCTTAGGCTTAATGTTAGTCGGAGGGGGAGGGGGAGGGGGAGGGTTAAGGTTAGGGTGAGGATGAGGTTAGCCTGAGGTTTAGGGATAGGGTGAGGGTTAGGGTGAGGATGAGGGTAAGGGTAAAGTTGAGGGTTAGGCTAAGTGTGAGGGTTAAGTTAAGGTTGAGGGTTAGGGTTAGGGTGAGGGTTAGGGTAAGGGTGAGGGTTAGGTGTTAGGGTGAGGGTGAGGGTTAGATTGTTTATGAGGGTTAGGGTTAGGGTGAGGGAAAGGGTTAGAATTAGGTTTAGGGTGAGGGCTAGGATGAGAGTGAGGGTTCGGTTTAGGGTTAGGGTGAGGTTAAGTGTTCGGGTGAGGTTTAGGGTTAGTGTTAGGGTTATTGTTATTGTTAGGTTTAGGTTTACGTTTAGGATGAGGGTGAGGGTGAGGTTTAGGGTTACAGTTAGGCTTAGGTTGAGGGTTAGTGTGAGGGTTAGGTTTAGGGATAGGGTTAGGTTTAGGATTAGGTTTAGGTTGAGAGTGAGTGTGAGGGTTAAGGTTAGGGGTAGGCTTAGGTTTAGGGTTAGGGTTTGGTTTAGGGTGAGGGTGAGGTTTAGGTTTAGGGTTAGTGTTAGTATTAGGGTTAGGGTTAAAGTGATGGTTAGGGTTAGGGTTAGGTTTAGGCTTAGGCTTAGGTTTAGGCTGATGATGAGGGTGGAGATGAAGATTAGGTTTAAAGAGATGGTTAGTGTTATAGTTACCTTGAGGGTTAGGATGTGGTTTAGGGTTAGGATTAGGGTTAGGCTGAGGCGGAGGTTGAGGGTGAGGTTTAGGGTTAGGGTGATGGTTAGGGTTAAGTTGAGGGTGAGGGTTAGCATGAGGGTTAGTGTTAGGGTGAGGTGACGGTAAGGGTAAAGGTGAGGGTTAATGTTAGGGTGATGTTTATGGTAAGGGTGAGGATTAGGGTTAGGGTGAGGGTTAGGGTGAGGGTTAGGGTTAGGGTTAGGGTGAGTGTGAGGGTTAGATTGAGGGTTAGGTTTATGTTGAGGGTTATGGTTAGGGTGAGGTTTAGGTTTAGGGTTAGGGTTATTGTCATGGTTATTATTAGGGTTACAGTTACGGTGAGGGTGAGGGTTAGGCTTAGGGTTAAGGTGAGGTTTAGGTTTAAAGTTAGGGTTAGAGTTAGGCTTAGTGTGAAGGTGTGGTTTAGGGTTAGAGTTAGAGTTAGTGTTATGGTTAGGGTTAGGGTGAGGGTTAGGGTGAGTGTTAGAGTTCGGTAAGGCTTAGGCTTAGGCTTCTGCCGAGCTTGAGGGTGAGGGAAAGGGTTAGGTTGAGGTTTATGGATAGGGTTAGGGTTAGGATTAGGGTTAGGGTGAGGGTGAGGGTTAGGGTAAGGGTTAGGCTTAGGCTCTGGGTAACCTTTGAGTGAGGGTGAGTGTGAGGATTAGGGTTAGGGTGATGGTTAGTGTTAGGGTTAGTGTTATTGTTAGGGTTAGGGTTAGAGTTAAGGTGAGGGTGAGGGTGCGGTTGAGGGTTAGGGTTAGGGTTAGGGTGAGGTTTAGGGTTAGGGTTAGAGATAGGGTTAGGGTGAGGGTGAGCTTTAGGGTTAGAGTTAGGGTTAGTGTTAGGGTTAGGCTTAGGTTTAGGCTGAGGTTGAGGGTGGGGATGAGGATTAGGGTTACGATTAGGGTTAGGGTGAAGTTTAGGTTTAGGGTGAGCATTAGGTTTAGGGTTAGTTTTAGCCTTAGGGTGAGGGTGAGGGTTAGGTTGAGGTTTAGGGATAGAGTTAGGGTTAGGATTAGGGTTAGGGTGACTGTGAATGTGAGGTTTAGGGTTACGGTTTGGCTTAGGCTTAGGGTTAGGATTAGGGTGAGGGTTAGGGTGAGGGTGAGGGTGAGAGTTAGGGTTACGGTTAAGATGAAGTTTAGGGTTAGAATACGTGTGAGTGTTGGTGTTAGGGTTAGGGTTAGGGTTAGTGTTAGGGATAGGGGGAGGGTTAGGGTTAGGGTTAAGGTTTGGGTTAGTCTTAGGGTTAGGATTAGGGTGAGGGTTAGTTTGAGGTTCAGGTTTAGGGTTAGGATTAGGTTTATGAATAGTTTTAGTCTGATGGTGAGGTTGAGGGTGAGGGTTAGTTTTAGGGTGATGGTTAGGGTTTAGGGTTAGAGTGAGGTTTAGGATGATGGTTAGGGTTAGGATTAGGATTAGGGTGAAGGCTAGGGTGAGGGTGAGGGTGAGGGTTAGGTTTAGGGTGATGGTTAGGGTTATGGTTAGCTTGAAATTTAGGATGAGGTTTAGGGAT
This sequence comes from Dipodomys merriami, assembly GCF_024711535.1. Lineage (NCBI taxonomy): Eukaryota > Metazoa > Chordata > Mammalia > Rodentia > Heteromyidae > Dipodomys > Dipodomys merriami. The sequence goes on from NW_027202861.1 coordinate 79,280, forward strand.
AGGGTGAGGGTTAGGGTGAGGGTGATGGTAAGGTTAAAGTTGAGGGATAGGCTGAGGGTGATGGTTAAGATAAGGGAGAGTGTTACAGTTAGGGTGAGGGTTAGGGCAAGGGTGTGGGTTAGGGATTAGGGTGAGGCTGAGGGTTAGATTTTGGATTAGGATTAGGGTTAGTGTGAGCTTTATGTTGAGGATGAGTGTTAGTGTTATGTGAAGGAAAGGGTTAGAATTAGGGTTAGAGTGAGAGCTAGGGTGAGGGTGAGGGTTAGGGTTAGTGTTAGGGTTAGGGTGAGGTTTACGCTTAGGGTGAGGTTTAGGGTTAGTGTGAGGGTTAGTGTTAGGGTTAGGGTTAGTGTTAGGGTGAGGGTTAGGGTTAGGGTGAGATTTATAGATAGGGTGCGGGTTAGGGTTAGGTTTAGGGTGAGGTTCAGGGTTAAGATTAGGGTTAGAATTAGGGTTAGGGTGAAGGTGAGGTTTATGGTTAGATTTAGGCTTAGGGTGAGGGTTACAGTTAGGGTTCGTTTTAGAGTTAGTGTTAGGTTAGGGTTAGGGTGAGGGTTAGTATGAGTGTTAGGGTTAGAGTTAGGGTTAGGGTTAGGATTAGGGTAAGGTTGAGGGTGAGCGTGTGGGTTAGGGTTAGGTTTAGGGTTAGGCTTAGTGTTAGGCTGAGGGTGAGGTTGAGGGTGAGGTTTAAGGTTAGGGTGAGAGTTAGGATTAATGTTAGGTTGAGGGTTAGGATGAGGGTTAGGGTTAGTATTAGTGTTAGGGTGGGCGCTAGCGTGAAGGTGAGGTATAGGGTTAGGGTTAGGGTGAGCTTTAAGTTTAGGATTAGGGTGAGGGTGAAGTTTATTGTTAGAGTTAGTGTTAGGGTGAGGGTTAGGGTTAGGGTTAGTGTTAAGGTTAGGGTTAGGGTGAGTGTTAGGGTAAGGGTTAGGGTTATGGTTATGTTTAGGATTAGGATTAGGGTTAGGGTTAGGCTGAGGGTGACGTTTATGGTTAGAGTTAGTGTTACTGTGAGGGTTAGTGTTATGGTGAGGGTGTGTGTGAGGGTTAGAGTTAGGGTGATGCTTAAGGTTATGGTCAGGGTGAGGGTTAGGATGAGGGTTAGGGTTAGTGTGAGGGTTAGCGGGAGGGTGATAGTAAGTGTAAAGTTGAGGGTTAGGCTGAGAATGAGGATTACGGTAAATGTGAGGGTTAGGGTTAGAGTGAGGGTTAGAGTTAGGGTTAGGTGGAGGGTGTGGTTTAGATTGAGGATTAGTTTTAGGGTTAGTGTGAGGATGATAGTTAAGGTTGGGTGAGGGATAGGGTGAGGTTGAGGGTTAGGTTTAGGGTTAGGGTGAGTGTTAGGGTTAGGGTGAGTGTTAGGGTTAGTGTGAGGGTTAGTGTTATGGTTAGGGTTAGTGTTAGGGTTTGGGTAAGTTTTAGGGTGAGGGTTAGGGTTACAGTTAGGTTTATGGTTAGAATGAGGGTTAGGTTTAGTTTTAGGGTTATTGTTGGGGTTGGGTTTAGGGATAGGATGAGCGTTAGGGTTAGGATAAGGATTAGGGTGAGGGCTAGGGTGAGGGTGAGTGTTAGGGTTAGGCTTAGGCTTAGGTTTAGGATGAGGCTGAGGGTGAGGTTGAGGGTTAGGGTTAGCGTGATGGTTAGGGTTACGGTTAGGCTGAGGGTTAGGATGAGGTTTTGGGTTAGGGTGAGGTTTAGGGTGAGGGTGACAGTAAGGGTAAATGTGAGGGTTAGGGTTAGGGTGAGGATTAGGGTTACGGTTAAGGTGTGGGTGAGGGTTAGACTGAGTATTAGTATTAGGGTTAGTGTGACGTTTAGGGTGAGGATGAGGGGTAGGGTTAGGATGAGGCCTAGGGTGAGGGTGAGGGTTAGGGATAGGGTTAGGTTGAGGTTTAGGGTTAAGGTGATGGTTAGGGTTAGTGTGAGGGTTAGCGTTAGATTAGGGTAAGTTTTAGGGTGAGGGTAAGTGTTAGGGTGAGGGTTAGGGTTAGGGTGAGAGTTATAGTTAGGATTAGGATTAGTATTTGAGTTAGTGTTATTTTTAGGTTTAGGGAGAGGGGGAGGGTTAGGGTTAGGGTTAGCGTGAGGTTTAGTTTTAGGGTTATGGTTAGAGATAGGGTTAGGTTGAGGGTGAGGTTTAGGTTTAGATTTAGTGTTAGGGGAGGGTTAGGGTGAGGGTTAGTGTTAGAGTTAGGGTTAGTGTTAGGATTAGGGTTAGGGTGAGGGCGAGTGTGAGGGTTAGGGTTAGGGTTAGGCTTAGGCATAGGGTTAGGCAGAGGGTGAGGGTGAGGGTGAGGGTTAGGGTTTGGGTGAGGGTTAGGATGAGGTTTAGAGTTAGGATTAGGGTTAGGATGAGGGCAAGGGTGAGGGTGAGGTTTAGAGTTACCATAATGGCGAGGTTAAGTATTAGGATTAGGTTTAGTGTTAGGGTGAGGGTCAGGGTTATGGTTACTGTGAGGATTAGGGTTAGGGTTAGTGTGAGGGTAAGTGTTAGGATTAGGGTTAGGTTTATTTTTAGTGTTAAGGTTAAGGTTAAGTTCACAGTGAGGGTGAGGCTGAAGGTGAGGTATAGGTTTAGGGTTAGGGTGTGGTTTAGGGTTAGGTTTAGGTTTAGGGTTAGGGTGAGGGCTTGGGTTTAGGTTAGGGTTACAGTGAGGGTGAGCGTTAGGGTTAGGGTTAGGGTTAATGTTATTGTTAGGGTTAGGGTTAGAGTTACGGTGAGGGTGAGGGTGAGGGTGAGATTTAGGTTTAGGGTGAGGGTGAGATTTAGAATTAGGGTTAGGGTGAGGGTTAGGGTTAGGGTTATTGTTAGGCTTAGGGTTAGGATGAGGGTTAGGTTGTGGTTTAGGGTTGGGGTTAGGTTTAGGATTAGGGTTTTGGTGAGTGTGAGGGTGAGGGTTAGGGTTAGGCTTAGGCTTAGGCTGAGGGTTAGGCTGAGGGTGAGTGTGGGGATGATGATTAGGTTTAGGTTGATGGTTAGGGTTAGGGTTAGGTTTAGGGTTAAGATTAGGGTTAGGGTTAGAATTAGGTTTAGGGTGAGGGCTAGCGTGAGGGTGAGGATTAGGGTTAGGGTTAGGCTTAGGGTTAGGGTAAGCGTTAGTGTTAGGGTGAGGGTAAGTGTTAGGGTGAGGGTTAGGTTTAGGATTAGGGTTAGGGCTAGGGTTAGGGTGAGTGTTAGGGTTAGGGTGATGGTTAGGGTTAGTGTGAGGGTTAGTGTTAGGGTTAGCGTTAGTGTTATGGCGAGGGTAAGTGTTAGGGTGAGGGTTAAGGTTTGGGTGAGGCTTATGGTTAGAATGAGGGTTAGGGTTAGGGTTATTGTTTGTGTTAGGGTTAGGGTTAGGATGAGGGTTAGGGTTAGGATTAGGGTGAGGGCTAGGGTGAGGGTGAGGGTTAGGGTTAGGCCTAGGTTTAGGCTTAGGTTAGGGCTGATGCTGAGTGTGAGGTTGAAGGTTAGGGTTAGCGTGATGGTTAGGTTATGGTTAGGCTGAGGGTTAGGATGAGGGTTAGGGTTAGGGTTAGGGATAGGTTGAGGGTGACAGTAAGGTTAAAATTGAGGGTTAGGTTTAGCACTAGGGTTAGGGTGAGGGCTAGGGTTAGGGTGAGGGTTTGGGTTAGGGTTAGAGTTACGGTGAGGGTTAGTTTTAAGTTTAGGTTTAGGGTTATTGTTCTTCTTAGGGTTAGGGTTAAGGTTAAGGTAAGGGTGAGGGTGAGGGTGAGGTTGAGGTTAGGGTTAGGGTTAGGATGAGGTTTAGAGTTAGGGTTAGTGTTAGGGTGAGGGTGAGGTTTAGGGTTATTGTTAGGGTTAGGGTTAGGGTTAGTGTGAGTGTTAGGGTTAGGTTTAATGTTATGGTTTGGGTTATGGTGAGGGCTAGTGTGAGTGTGAGGGTTAGGGTTAGGTTTAGGCTTAGGCTTAGTGTTAAGCTGAGGGTGGGGATGAGGGTTAGGGTTAGGCTTAGGCTTAAGGTTAGGCTGAGGGTGAGGGTGAGGGATAGGTTTAGGGTGAGGGTGAGGTTTAGGGTTAGGGTTAGCGTTAGGGTGCGGGTTAGTGTGAGGGTTAGGGTTAGGGTTAGTGTTACGGTTACAGTGAGGGTGAGCGTGACTCTGATGGTTAAGCGTAGCCTTAGGCTTAGGCTTATGCTTGGGCCGAGCTTGAGGGTGAAGGTGAAGGTAAGGTTTAGGGTGATTGTTAGGGTTTTAGGGTTAGGGTGAGGGTTAGGGTGAGGTATAGGTTTAAGATTAGGGCTAGGGTCAGTGCTAGGGTGAGGGTGAGGGTTAGGGTTAGAGTTAGGGTGAGGTTTAGGGTTATGGTTAGGGTGAGTGTTATGGTGAGGATTACGGTGAGGGTGAGGGTTAGGGTTAGAGTTAGGGTGAGGTTTAGGGTTATGGTTAGGGTGAGTGTTAGGGTGAGGATTACGGTGAGGGTGAGGGTTAGGGTTAGGGTGAGGGTTAGGGTTAGGGTGAGGGTGATGGTGAGGGTTAGATTAGGGTTAGGGTTAGTGTTATTGTTAGTTTTAAGTTCACAGTGAGGGTGAGGCTGAGGTGAGGGTTAGGTTTAGGGTTAGGGTGAGGTTTAGATTAAGGTTAGGGTAAAGGTTAGGGTGAGGGTTTGGGTTAGGGTTAGGATTAAGGTGAGGGTGAGTGTTAGGGTTAAAGTGATGGTTAGTGTTATTGTTAGTGTTAGGGTTAGAGTTACGGCGAAGGTGAGGGTGAGTGTGAGGGTTAGGGTTAGGGTGAGGTTTAGGGTTAGGGTTAGGTTTAGGTTGAGGGTGAGGGTGAGGTTTACGGTTAGATGTAGGGTGAGGGTGAGGTTTAGGGTGAGGTTTAGGGTTAGGGTTAGTGTTAGGGTTAGGGTTAGGGTGAGGGTTAGAATGAGGGTGAGGGTTAGGGTGAGGGTTAGAGTTAGGGTTAGGATTAGGATTAGGGTTAGTGTTAGGGTGAGTGTTTGGGTTAGGCTTAGGCTTAGCGTTAAGCTGAGGGTGAGGGTGAGGGTGAGGTTTAGGGTTAGGGTTTGGGTTAGGGTTAGCGTTTGAGTGAGAGTTAGGGTTAGGGTGAGAGGATGAGAATTAGGGTTAGGATTAGTGTTAGGGTTAGGGTTAGGGTGAGGGTTAGGATGAGGTGATGTTTCCGATTAGGGTTAGGATGAGGGTGAGGGTGAGTTTGAGGGTTAGGGTAAGGGATAGGGAGAGGTTTAGGGTTATGGTTAGTGTTAGGTTTAGGGTTAGGGTTATGGTTAGTGTTAGAGTGAGGGTAAGTGTTAGGGTGAGGTTTAGGGTTATGGTGACGGTTATGGTTACAATGAGGGTTATTGTTAGGTTTAGCGTTATTGTTAGGGTTAAGGTTACGGTTAATGTGAGGGTTAGTTTTAGGTTTAGGGTGAGGTTTATATTAAGGGTTAGGGTTAGAGTTAGTGTTAGGGTGAGGGTGAGGTTTAGGGTTAGAGTTAGCGTTAGTGTTAATGTTAGGGTTAGGGTGAGGGTTAGTGTGAGGGTTAGGGTTAGGGTTAGGGTGAGTGTTAGGATGAGGTGTAGGGTTAGGATTAGGGTTAGGGTGAGCGCTAGAGTGATGGTTAATGTGAGGGTTAGTGTTAGGGATAGGGTTAGGTTTAAGATTATGTTTAGATTGAGGGTGAGTGTGAGGATTAGGGTTAGGGTTAGGGTTAGGGTTAGAGTGAGTGTTAGGGTTAAGATTTGGTTTAGGGTGAGGGTGAGGGTTAGGGTTAGGGTTAGGGTGAGGGTGAGGGTTAGGGTTAGGGTTAGTGTGAAAGTTAGGGTTATGGTGAGGGTTATGTTTAGGGTGAGGTTTAGGGTTAGGGTTAGGGTTAGGGTGAGGGCTAGGGTGAGGGCTAGGGTTAGAGTGAGGTTTAGGGTTAGGGTTAGGGTGAGTTTTAGGGTGAGGGTGAGGTTTTAGGTTAGGGTTAGGATGAGTTTTAGGGTTATGGTTAGGGTTCCGGTTAAGGCGAAGGTGAGGGTAAGGTTTAGATTCAGGGTTAATGTTAGGTTTAGTGTGAGGTTTATCGTTAGGGTTAGGGTCAGGGTTAGGGTTAGGGTGAGGGTTTGGGTTTGGGTTAGAGTTACGGTGAGGGTGAATTTTAAGTTTAGGTTTTGGGTCATGGTTATTCTTAGGGTTAGGGTTAAGGTTAAGGTTAAGCTAAGCGTGAGGGTGAGGGTGATGTTGAGGGTTAGGGTTAGGGTTAGGATGAGGTTTAGAGTTAGGTTTAGTGTTAGGGTGAGGGTGAGGTTTAGGGTTAGGGTTAGGGTTAGGGTTAGGGATAGTGTGAGTGTTAGGGTTAGGTTTAGTGTTATGGTTTAGGTTATGGTGAGGGCTAGTGTGAGGGTGAGGGATAGGGTTATGGTCAGGTTTAGGCTTAGTATTAAGCTGAGTGTGAGGGTGAGGGTTAGGGTTAACCTTAGGCCTAGGCTTATGCTTAGGCTGAGCTTGAGGGTGCAGGTGAGGGTTAGGGTTAGGGTGATTGTTAGAGTTTTAGGGTTAGGGTGAGGGTTAGGGTTAGTGTTAGGGTGAGGCTTAGGGTGATGTTTAGGTTTAAGATTAGGGCATGTCAAAACCAGCTTTACAATGTCGGTGTGGGGGGGAGGGGGTATAATTGGGTGGGGGGAGGAGGGAGGCTGGGAAGGGAGTTGAAGTGTAAACAAAGGAGGAGGCTGCAATGCTTGGTAAGAAATGTATGCATTATCCTGCCCATGTAATTGTAGCCCCTCTGTACAGTATGTTCTCAAATAAAATAAAATAAAATTAAAAAAAAAAAAAGAAAAACCAAAAAAAAAAAGATTAGGGCTAGGGTGAGTGCTAGGGTGAGGGTGAGGGTTAGGGTTAGAGTTAGGGTGCGGTTTAGGGATAGGGTTAGGTTTAGTGTTAGGGTGAGTGTTACATTGAGGGTGAGCCTTAGGGTTAGGGTGAGGGTTAGGGTTAGTGTGAGGGTGAGGGTAAGATTAAGGTAGGGTTATTGTTATTGTTAGTGTTATGGTTAGGTTTAAGTTTATAGTGAGGGTGAGGCTGAGGGTGAGGGTTAGATTTAGGGTTAGGGTTAGGTTTAGATTAGGGTTAGGGTAAGGGTTAGGGTGAGGGTTTGGGTCAGGTTTACGATTATGGTGAGGGTGAGTGTTAGGTTTGGGTTGAGGGTTAGTGTTATTTTTAGGGTTAGGGTTAGAGTTACGGTGAAGGTGAGGGTGCGTGTGAGGGTTAGGGTTAGGGTGAGGTTTAGGGTTAGGGTTAGGTTTAGGGTGAGGGTGAGGGTGAGGTTTAGGGTTATATTTAGGGTTAGATTGATGGTTAGGGTGAGGTTTAGGGTTATTGTTAGTGTTAGGGTTAGGGTTAGGGTGAGGGTTAGGATGAGGGTGAGAGTTAGGGTGAGCTTTAGAGTTAGGGTTAGGATTAGGATTAGGTTTAGTGTTAGGGTGAGTGTTTGGGTTAGGCTCAGGGTTAGGGTTAGGCTTAGCGTTAAGCTGAGGGTGAGGTTGATGGTGAGGATTAGGGTTAGGGTTTGGGTTAGGGTTAGCGTTTGGGTGAGAGTTAGTGTTAGGGTTAGGATGAGGATTAGGGTTAGGATTAGTGTTAGGGTTAGGTTTAGGTTGAGGTTTAGGATGAGGGTGATGTTTAGGATTAGGGTTAGGGTGAGGGCGAGGGTGAGTTTTAGGGTTAGAGTTAGGGTTAGGGTAAGGGATAGGGTGAGGTTCAGGGTTAGGGTTAGTGTTAGGGTTAGGGTTAGGTTGAGGGTTAGTGTTAGGGTGAGGGTTAGGTTTAGGGTTAGGATTAGGATTAGGGTTAGTGTGAGGGTGAGTATGAGGGTTAGGATTAGGGTTAGGTTTAGGCTTAGGGATAGGCTGAGGGTGAGGGTGAGGGTGAGGGTTAGCGTTAGGGTGAGGGTGAGGTTTAGGGTTAGAGTTAGTGTTATGTTGAGGTTTAGTGTGAGGGTTAGTGTTAGGGTTAGTGTTAGGGTTAGGTTTAGGGTGAGGGTTATGGTTAGGGTGAGGGTTAGGGTTAGGGATAGCGTTAGGTTTAGGATTAGGTTTTGGGTGAGGTTGAGTGTGAGGGTTATGATTAGTGTTATGAATATGCTTAGGGTTAGGCTGAGGGTGAGGTTGAGGGTTAGGGTTAGGGTGACGGTTATTATGAGTGTTAGATTTAGGATTAGGATTAGGGTGAGGGCTAGAATGAGGGTGAGGTTTAGTCTTAGGGTTAGGGAGATGTTTAGGGTTAGGATTAAGTTTAGGCATAGGGTGAGGGTTAAGGTTAATGTTATGATGAAGGTGAGCGTTAGGGTAAGGTTGAGGGTTAGGATTAGGTCTAGGTTTAGGGTGAGTGTTAGGGTTAGGGTGAGGGCTAGGGTGAGGGTGAGGTTTAGGGTTAGGGTGAGGTTTAGGGTTAGAGTGATGGATAGGGTTAGTGTGAGGATTAGTGTTAGGGTTGGGGTTAGTGTTAGGGTGAGGGTAAGTGTTATGGTGAGATTTAGGGTTATGTTGACATTTATGGTTACAATGAGGGTTAGGGCTAAATTTAGGGTTATTGTTAGGGTTAGGGTTAGGGTTTCGGTTATTGTTAGGGTGAGGGTTAGGGTTCGGTTTAGGTTGAGGTTTATATTAAGGGTTAGGGTTAGAGTTAGGGTTAGGGTGAGGGTGTGGTTTAAGGTTAGAGTTAGCGTTAGTGTTAGTGTTAGAGTTAAGCTGAGGGTTAGAGTGAGGTTTAGGGTTAGGCTTAGGCTTAGGCCAAGACTGAGGGTTAGGGTTAGGGATAGGGTTAGGTTGAGGGTTAGGGTTAGGGTTAGGGTGAGTGTTAGGATGTGGTGTAGTGTTAGGATTAGGCTTAGGGTGAGCGCTAGGGTGATGGTTAATGTGAGGATTAGGGTTAGGGATAGGGTTAGGTGTAGGATTAGGTTTAGATTGAGGGTGAGTGTGAGGGTTAGGGTGAGGGTTAGGCTCAGGCTTAGGGTTAGAGTGAGTGTTAGGGTTAGGGTTTGGTTTAGGGTGAGGGTGAGGGTTAGGGTTAGGGTTAGTGTGAGGGTGAGGGTGAGGGTTAGGGTTAGGTTTAGTGTGAAAGTTAGGGTTATGGTGAGGGTTAGGGTTAGGGTGAGGGTGAGGGTGAGGGTTAGGGTTAGGTTTAGTGTGAAAGTTAGGGTTATGGTGAGGGTTAGGGTTAGGTTAAGGTTAGGGTGAGGGCTAGGGTGAGAGTGAGGTTTAGGGTTAGGGTTAGGGTGAGGTTTAGGTTGAGGGTGAGGTTTAGGGTTAGGGTTAGGGTGAAGTTTAGGGTTATGTTTAGGGTTACGTTTAAGGCGAGGTTGAGGGTTAGGATTAGAGTTAGGGTTAGCGTGAGGGTTAGGGTGAGGGTTAGTGTTATTGTTAGTGTTAGGGGTAGGGTTAGGATGAGGGTTAGGTTGAGGGTGAGGGTTAGGGTAAGGCTTAGGTTTAGGATTAGGGTTAAGGTGAGGGTGAGTTTGAGGGTTAGTGTTAGTGTTAGGGTTAGGGTTAGCATTAAGGTTAGGGTGAGGGTGAGGGTTAACTTTAGGGTTAGGTTTAGAGTGAGGGTTAGGGTGAAGGATATGGTGAGGGTTAGGGATAGGATTAGCGTTAGGGTATGTGCTAGAACCAGCAACACTGTTAGGGTTAGGGTTAGAGTGAGGGTTAGGATGAGTGTTACATTTAGGGTTAGTGTTAGTGTTAGGGTTAGGATTAGGGTTTCGGTGACTGTGAGTGTGACAGTTAAGGTTAGGTTTAGTGTTAGGCTTAGGGTTAGGCTGAGGCTGAGGGTGAGGGTGAGGGTTAGATTTAGGGTGAGGGTTTGGTTTAGGGTTAGAGTGAGGGTTAGGGTGAGGGTTAGGGTTGGATTAGGGTTAGGGTATGTCCTAGGGTGAGGATTAGGTTTAGTTTTAGGTTTAGGGTGAGGTTAAGCATTAGGGTTAGGGTCAGGGTTAGGGTTAGGGTGACGGTTTGGGTTAGGGTTAGAGTTAGGGTGAGGGTGAGTTTTAAGTTTAGGTTTCGGGTTATGGTTATTCTTAGGGTTAGGGTTAAGGTTAAGGTTAAGGTAAGGTTGAGGGTGAGGGTGATGTTGAGGGTTAGGGTTAGGGTTAGGATGAGGTTTAGAGTTAGGTTTAGTTTTAGGGTGAGGGTGAGGTTTAGGGTTATTTTTAGGGTTAGGGTTAGGGATAGTGTGAGTGTTAGGGTTAGGTTTAGTGTTATGGTTATGGTTATGGTGACGGCTAGTGTGAGTGTGAGGGTTAGTGTTAGGGTTAGGATGAGGCTTAGTGTGAGGGTTAGGGTTAGGCTTAAGCTTAGGGTTAGGTTTAGACTTAGGCCGAGATTGAGGGTTTCGTTTAGGGTTAGGGTTAGGGTTAGGTTTAGGTTTAGGGTTAGGGTTAGGGTGAGAGTGAGGTTTAGGGTTAGGGTTAGGGTGAGGTTTAGGGTGAGGGTGAGGTTTAGGGTTAGGGTTAGGGTGAGTTTTAGGGTTATGGTTACGTTTACGGTTAAGGCGAGGGTGAGGGTTAGGGTTAGAATTAGGGTTAGGGTGAGGGTTAGTGTTAGTGTTAGTGTTGGGTGTAGGGTTAGGATGAGAGTTAGGGTGAGCGTGAGGGTTAGGGTAAGGGTTAGGATTAGGATTAGGGATAAGGTGAGGGTGAGTGTGAGGGTTAGTGTTAGTGTTAGGGTTAGTGTTAGCATTAGTTTTAGGGTGAGGTTGAGGGTTAACTTTAGGGTTAGGTTTAGAGTGAGGGTACGGGTGAGGGTTATGGTGAGGGTTAGGGATAGGATTAGCGTTAGGGTATGTGCTAGGATGAGCAATAGGGTTCAGGTTAGGGTTAGAGTGAGGGTTAGGTGCAGGTTTAGGTTTAGGTTTAGTGTTAGGGTTAGGGTTGGTGTTAGGTTTAGGAGTAGGGTTACGGTGACTGTGAGTGTGACAGTTAGCGTTAGGGTTAGTGTTAGGCTTAGGTTTAAGCTGAGGCTGAGGGTGAGGATTAGGTTGAGATTTAGGGTGAGTGTTTTGTTTAGGGTTAGAGTGAGGGTTAGTGTGAGGGTTAGGGTTAGATTAGGGTTAGGGTATGTCCTAGGGTGAGGATTAGGGTTAGTGTTAGGTTTAGTGTGAGGGTGAGGATGAGGTTTAGGGTTACATGTAGGGTTAAGGTGAGGTTTAGGGTGAGGTTTAGGGTTAGGGTTAGTGTTAGGTTTAGGGTTAGGGTGAGGGTTAGGATGAGGGTGAGGATTAGGGTGAGGTTTAGTGTTAGGGCGAGGATTAGGATTAGGGTTAGCATTAGGGTGAGTGTTTGGATTAGGCTTAGGGTTAGGGTGAGGCTTAGCATTAAGCTGAGGGTGAGGGTGAGGGTGAGGGTTAGGATTAGGTTAGGGTTAGTGTTTGGGTGAGAGTTAGTGTTAGGGTTAGGGTGAGAGTTAGGATGAGGATTAGGGTTAGGATTAGTGTTAGGGTTAGGTTTAGTGTGAGGGTTAGGATGAGGGTGATGTTTAGGGTTAGGGTTAGGGTGAGAGTGAGGGTGAGGTTTAGGTTTAGAGTTAGGGTTAGGGTGAGGGATAGGGTGAGGTTTAGGGTTAGGGTTAGTGATAGGGTTAGGGTTATGGTGAGGGTTAGTGTTAGGGTGAGGGTTAGGTTTAGGGTTAAGATTAGGATTAGGGTTAGTGTGAGGGTGAGTATGAGGTTTAGGGTTAGGGTTAGGTTTAGGCTTAGAGATAGGCTGAGGGTGAGGGTGAGGGTGAGGGTTAGAGTTAGGGTGAGGGTGAGTTTTAGGGTTAGAGTTAGTGTTAAGTTGAGATTTACTGTGAGGGTTAGTGTTAGGTTTAGTATTAGGGTTAGGGTTAGGGTGAGGGTTAGGGTGAGGGTTAGGGTTAGGGATAGGGTTAGGTTTAGGATGAGGTTTTGGGTGAGGTTGAGTGTGAGGGTTATGTTTAGGGTTATGATTATGCTTAAGGTTAGGCTGAGGGTGAGGGTGAGGTTTAGGTTTAGGGTGAGTTTTAGGTTTAGGGTTACGGTGAGGGTTAGGATGAGGGTTAGGTTTAGCATTAGGATTAGGGTGAGGGCTAGCATGAGGGTGAGGTTTAGGGTTAGGGTTAGGGTGAGGTTTAGGGTTAGGATTATTTTTAGGCATAGGGTGGGTGTTAGGGTTAAGGTTATGATGAGGGTGAGGGTTAGGGTAAGTTTGAGGGTTAGGATTAGGTCTAGGTTTAGGGTGAGGGTTAGGTTGAGGGCTAGGGTGAGGGTGAGGTTTAGGGTTAGAGTGAGGTTTAGGGTTAGGGTGATGGTTAGGGTTAGTGTGAGGATTAGTGTTAGGGTTCGGGTTAGTGTTAGGGTGAGGGTAAGTGTTAGGGTGTGGGTTAGGGTTATGGTGACAGTTATGGTTACAATGAGGGTTAGGTTTAGGTTTAGTGTTATTGTTAGGGTTAGGGTTAGGGTTACGGTTACTGTGAGAGTGAGGGTTAGGGTTCGGTTTAGGGTGAGGTTTATATTAAGGGTTAGGGTTAGAGTTAGTGTTAGGGTGAGGTTTAGGGTTAGATTTAGCGTTAGTGTTAGTGTTAGAGTTAGAGTGAGGGTTAGTGTGAGGGTTAGGGTTAGGCTTAAGCTTAGGGTTAGGCTTAGGCTTAGGCCGAGAGTGAGGGTGAGGGTTAGTGTTAGGGTTAGGGCAAGGGTTAGGGTTAGCGTTAGGCTGCGTGTTAGGATGAGTTGTAGGGTTAGAATTAGGGTTAGGGTGAGCGCTAGGGTGATGGTTAATGTGAGGGTTAGGGTTAGGGATAGGGTTACATTTAGGATTAGGTTTAGATTGAGGGTAAGTGTGAGGGTTAGGGTTAGGGTTAGGCTTAGGGTTAGAGTCAGTGTTAGGGTTAGGGTTTGGTTTAGGGTGAGGGTGAGGGTTAGGGTTAGGGTTAGGTTGAGGTTGAGGGTTAGGGTTAGGGTTAGTGTGAAATTTAGGGTTATGGTGAGGGTTATGGTTAGGGTGAGGGTTAGGGTTAGGGTTAGGGTGAGGGTGAGGGCTAGGGTGAGAGTGAGGTTTAGGGTTAGGGTTAGGGTGAGGTTTAGGGTTAGGGTGAGGTTTAGGGTTAGGGTTAGGGTTACGGTGAGGGTGAGTGTCAGGGTTAGGGTGAGGGTTAGTGTTATTGTTAGGTTTAGGGTTAGAGTTACTGCGAAGGTGAGGGTGACTGTGAGGGTTATGGTTAGGGTGAGGTTTAGGGTTAGGGTTAGATTTAGGGTGAGGGTGAGGGTGAGGTTTAGTGTTCGTTTTAGGGTTAGGGTGAGGGTTAGGGTGAGGTTTAGGATTATGGTTAGAGTTAAGGTTTGGGTTAGTGTGAGGGTTAGGATGAGGGTGAGGGTTTAAGGTGAGGGTTTGGGTTAGGGTTAGGATTAGGATAAAGGTTAGTGTTAGGGTGAGTGTTTGGGTTAGGCTTAGGTTAAGGTTAGGCTTAGGGTTAAGCTGAGCGTGAGGGTGAGGTTGAGGGTTAGGGTTAGCCTTTGTGTTAGGTTTAGCGTTTGAGTGAGAGTTAGGGTTAGGGATAGGGTGAGAGTTAGGATGAGGATTAGGTTTAGGATTAGTGTTAGGGTTAGTGTTAGGGTGAGGGTTAGGATGAGGGTGATGTTTAGGATTAGGGTTAGGATGAGGGTGAGGGTGAGGTTTAGGGTTAGAGTTAGGGTTAGAGTGAGGGATAGGGTGAGGTTTAGGGTTAGAGTTAGTGTTAAGTTGAGATTTACTGTGAGGGTTAGTGTTAGGTTTAGTGTCAGGGTTAGGGTGAGGGTGAGGGTTAGGGTGAGGATTAGGGTTAGGGATAGGTTTAGGTTTAGGATTAGGTTTTGGGTGAGTTTGTGTGTGAGGGTTATGGTTAGGGTTATGATTAGGCTTAGGGTTAGCCTGAAGGTGAGGGTGAGGTTTAGGTTTAGGGTGAGGTTTAGGTTTAGGGTTAGGGTGAGCGTTAGGATGAGGGTTAGGTTTAGGTTTATGGTTTGTGTGTGGGCTATCATGTGGGTGAGGGTTAGGGTTACAGTTAGGGTGAGGTTTAGGGTTAGAATTAGTTTTAGGTATAGGGTGGGGATTAGGGTTAAGGTTATGATGAGGGTGAGGGTTAGGGTAATGTTGAGGGTTATGATTAGGTCTAGGTTTAGGGTGAGGTTTATGGTTAGGGTGATGGTTAAGGTTAGTGTGTGAATTAGTGTTAGGTTTAGGGTTAGTGTTAACGTGAGGGGAAGTGTTAGGGTGAGGGTTAGGTTTATGGTGATGCTTAGGGTTACAATGAAGGTTAGGGTTAGGTTTAGTGTTATTGTTAGAGTTACGGTTAGGGTTACGGTTACTGTGAGGGTGAGGGTTAGGGTTTGGTTTAGGGTGAGGTTTATATTAAGGGTTACGGTTAGAATTAGGGTTTGGGTGAGAGTGAAATTTAGGGTTAGAGTTAGCGTTAGTGTTACTGTTAGTGTTAGGGTGAGGGTTATTGTGAGGGTTAGTTTGAGGGTTAGGGTTAGGATTAAGCTTAGGGTTAGGTTTAGGCTTAGGCTGAGATTGAGGGTTAGGGTTAGGGTTAGGGTGAGGGCTAGGGTGAGAGTGAGGTTCAGGGTTAGGGTTAGGGTGAGGTTTAGGGTGAGAGTGAGGTTTAGGGTTAGGGTTAGGGTGAGGTTTAGGGTTAGGGTTAGGGTTACAGTTAAGGCGAGGGTGAGTGATAGGATTAGAGCTAGGGTTAGGGTGAGGGTTAGGGTGAGGATTAGTGTTCGTGTTAGTGTTAGGGGTAGGGTTAGTCTGAGAGTTAGCGTGAGGGCGAGGGTTAGGGTAAGGTTTAGGATTAGGATTAGGGATAAGGTGAGGGTATGTGTGAGGTTAGTGTTTGTGTTAGGGTTAGGGTTAGCATTAGGGTTAGGGTGAGGGTGAGGGTTAGCTTTAGGTTTAGGTTTAGAGTGAGGGTAAAGTTGAGGCTTATGGTGAGGGTTAGGGATAGGATTAGCGTTAGGTTTTCTGCTAGGATGAGCAATAGGGTTAGGGTTAGCTTTAGAGTGAGGGTTAGGGTGAGGGTTAGGTTTAGGTTTAGTGTTAGGGTTAGGGTTGGTGTTAGGGTTAGGATTAGGGTTACGATAACTGTGAGTGTGACAGTTGTTGTTAGGGTTAGTGTTTGCTTAGGGTTAGGATGAGGCTAAGGGTGAGGGTGAGGGTTAGATTTAGGGTGAGAGTTTGGTTTAGGGTTAGAGAGAGGGTTAGGGTGAGGGTTAGGGTTGGAATAGGGTTAGGGTATGTCCTAGGGTGAAGATTAGGGTTAGTGTTAGGTTTATGGTGAGGTTTAGCTTTAGGGTTAGGGTCAGGGTTAGGGTTAGGGTGAGGGTTTGGGTTAGGGTTAGAGTTACGGTGAGGGTGATGTTTAAGTTTAGGTTTAGGTTTATGGTTATTGTTAGGGTTAGGGTTAAGATTATGATGAACGTGAGGGTTAGGGTAATGTAGAGGGTTAGGATTAGGTCTAGGTTTAAGGTGAGGGTTAGGGTTAGGGTGAGGGCTAGGGTGACGGTGAGGTTTAGGGTTAGGGTGAGGTTTAGGTTAGGGTGATGGTTAGGGTTAGTGTGAGGATTAGTGTTAGGGTTGGTTTTAGTGTTAGGGTGAGGGTAAGTGTTAGGGTGAGGGTTAGGGTTATGGTGACGGTTATGGTTACAATGAGGGTAAGGTTTAGGTTTAGTGTTATTGTTAGGGTTAGGGTTAGGCTTACGGTTACTATGAGGGTGAGGGTTAGGTTTGGGTTTAGGGTGAGGTTTATATTAAGGGTTAGGGTTAGAATTAGGGTTAGGGTGAGGGTGAGGTTTAGGGTTAGAGTTAGCGTTAGTGTTACTGTTAGGGTTAGGGTGAGGGTTAGTGTGAGGGTTAGGGTGAGTGTTAGGATGAGGTGAAGTGTTAGGATTAGGGTTCGGGTGAGCACTAAGGTGATGGTTCATATGAAGGTTAGGTATAGGGATAGGGATAGGTTTAGGATTATGTTTAGATTGAGGGTGAGTGTGAGAGTTAGGGTTAGGGTTAGGGTTAGGGTCAGTGTTAGGGTTAGCGTTTGGTTTAGGGTGAGGGTGAGGTTTAGGTAAGCGTTAGGGTGAGGGTGAGGGTGAGGGTTAGGGTTAGGTTTAGTGTGAAAGTCAGGGTTATGGTGAGGGTTATGGTTAGGGTGAGGGTTAGGGTTAAGGTTAGGGTTAGGTTGAGGGCTAGGGTGAGAGTGAGGTTTAGGGTTAGGGTTAGGGTAAGGTTTAGGGTTAGTGTTAGGCTGAGGTTTAGGGTTATGGTTAGGGTTACGGTGAAGGCGAGGGTGAGGGTTAGGGTTAGAATTAGGGTTAGGGTGAGGGTTAGGGTGAGGGTTTATGTTAGTGTTAGTGTTAGGGGTTGGGATAGGATGAGGATTAGGGTGAGGGTTAGGGTTAGGGATAGGGTTAGTTTTAGGATTAGGTTTAGGGTGAGGGTGAGTGTGAGCGTTAGGGTTAGGGTTAGGCTTAGGCTTAGGTTTAGGGTGTGGGTTAGGGTGAGGGTGCGTCTGAGGATTAGGGTTAGGTTTAGGGTTAGGTTTAGGGTTAGGGTTAATGTTATGTTTAGGGTCACAATCAGGATTAGTGTTACGCCTAGGGTTAGGCTTAGGGTTAGGCTGAGGGTGAGGGTGGGGGTTAGGATTAGGGTTAGGTTTCGGGTTAAAATTAGTGTTATTGTCAGTGTTATGGTTTTGGTTATGTTTGCGGTGAGGGTGAGGCTGAGGGTGAGGGTTATGGTTAAGTTTAGGCTTAGGGTTAGGCTGAGGGTGAGGTTGGGGGTGAGGAATAGGTTTTGGGTGATGGTTAGGGTGCGGGTTAGGGTGAGGTTTAGGATGAGGGATAGGGTTAGGATTAGGTTTAGGGTGAGGGCTAGGGTGAGGTTGAGTGTTAAGTTTAGGGTTAGGCTTAAACTTAGGTTTAGGCTGAGGGTGAGGGTGAGTGTGAGTGTTAGGGTTAGGGTGATGGATAGGGTGAGGGTTAGGGTGAGTGTTAGAATGAGGGTTAGGGTTAGGGTGACTGTTAGGGTGAGCGTGAAGGTCAGAGTAAAGATGAGGGTTAGGCTGAGGTTGAATGTTGCCCTAAGGGTGAGGGTTAGGATAAGGGTGATTGTTTGGGTAAGGATTAGGGTTAGGGTGAAGGATAGATTGAGGATTAGGGTTAGGGTTAGTGTGAGGTTTAGGGTGAGGATGACGGTTAGTGTTAGGGTGAGGGTCAGGGTTAGAATTAAGATTAAGGTGGGGGCTAGGGTGACGCTGAGGGTTAGGGTTAGGGTTAGGGTGAGTTTTAGGGTTAGGGTGACAGTTAGGGTTACTGTGAGGGTTAGTGTGAGAGTTAGGGTTAGTGTTAGGGTGAGGGTAAGTGTTAGGGTGAGGGTTAAGGTTAGGTTAAGGCTTAGGTTTAGGGTGCGGGTTTGGGTTAGGGTTTGGGTTAGGGTGTGGTTGAGGCTGAGGATTAGGGTTAGCTTTAGGGTTAGGGTTAGGGTTAGGTTTAGGGTTAAGGTTAGGATTATGGTGAGGGTTAGGCTTAGGCTATGGGTTAGACTGAAGGTGAGGGTGAGGGTGGGGTTGCGGATTAGGTTTAGGGTTACGGTTAGGTTTAGGTTTATTGTTAGTGTTATGGTTCGGGTTAAGTTTGCGGTGAGGGTTATGGTTATCGTTAGGGTCAGGTTTAGGGTTAGGGTTAGGGTTAGTGTTATTGTTAGGGTTAGGGTTAGAGTTAAGGTGAGTTTGAGGGTGAGAGTGAGGGTTTTGTTTAGGGTCAGGGTGAAGTGTAGGGTTAGAGTTAGGGTGAGGGGGAGGGTTAGGGTGAGGGTTAGGTTTAGGTTTAGTGTTAGGGTTAGGGGAAGGAGGAGGGTTAGGTTGAGGTTTAGGGATAGGGTTAGGTTTCGCTTTAGGGTTAGGGTGAGGGTGAGTATGAGGGTTAGTGTGAGGGTTAGGCTTAGGCTTAGGGTTAGGCTGGGGGTGAGGTTGGGGGTGAGGATTAGGGTTAGGGTGATGGTTCAGTTTAGGCTTAATGTTATTGTTAGGGTTAGGTTTAGAGTTACAGTGAGGGTGTGGGTGCAGGTGAGGGTTAGGGTTAGGGTTAGGGTGAGGGTTATGGTTAGGATTAGAGTTAGGGTGAGTGCTAGGGTTTGGGTGAGGGTTAGGGTTAGTGTTAGGGTGAAGTTTAGGTTTGGATTAGGGTTAGGGTGAGGGTGAGTGTTAGGATTAGGGTTGGGCTTAGGGTTAGGGTTAGGTTTAGGGTTAGGATTAGTGTTATTGTTAGGGTTAGGGTTAGAATTATGGTGATAGTGAGGGTAAGGGTGAGGAATTGGGTTAGGGTTATGGTGGGGTTTAGGGTTATGGTTAGGGTTATTGTTAAGGTGAGGGTGAAGTTTAGGGTTAGATCCAGTTTTAGTGAGAGGGTTAGGGTGAGTGTTAAGTTTAGGGTTAGTGTTAGGTTTAGTGTGAGGGTGAGAGTTAGGTTGAGGTTTAGGGTTGGGATTAGGGTTAGTGTGAGGCTTAGTGTTAGGTCTAGGGTTAGTGTTAGGTTGAGGGTATTTGTTAGGGTGAGGGTTTGGGTTAGGGTGAGGGTTATGGTTCAGGTGAGGGTTAGGGTTAGGTTTTAGGGTTATTGTTAGGGTTAGGGTTAGAGTTACAGTTACAGTGATGGTGAGAGTGAGTGTTATATTTTGGGTTAGGATGAGGTTTAGGTTTAGGGTTAGGGTTAGAGTTAGGGTTAGAGTGAGAGTGAGGTTTAGGGTTAGAGTTAGCCTTAGTGTTACAGTTAGGGTTACGGTGAGAGTTAGGGTTAAGATTAGGCTTAGGCTTAGGCTTAGGCCGAGCATGAAGTTGAGGGTTAAGGTTCGGGTTAGGGTGATAGTTAGGGTTAGGGTTAGGGTGAGGGTGAGGGAGAGGTTTAGGGTTAGAGTTAGGGTTAGGAGGAGGTTTAGGATGAGGGTTAGGGTTAGGATTAGGGTTAGGGTAAGTTTGAGGTTTAGGTTAGGTTTAGGGTTAGGGTTAGCATGAGGCTGAGGGTGAGCATTAGGGTTAGGGTGAGTGTTAGGGTTAGGGTTACGTTGAGGGTTTAGCTGAGGGTGAGGGTTAGGGTTAGGTTTAGGATAAGGATTAGGGTTAGGGTTTCAGTGAGTGTGAGGGTTAGGGATAGTATTATGTTGAGGGTTAGGGTTAGGGTGAGGGTTATGATTAGGGCTAGGATTACGGTTATGATGAGGGTGATTGTGAGGTTTAGGGTTAGGGTGATGTTTAGTGTTAGGGTTAGGGTTAGAGTTAGGCTTAGGGTGAGGGTGAGGTTTAGGGGTAGAGTTAGGTTTAGGGATGGGTGTTAGGGTGAGCGTTATGGTTAGCCTGAGAATTAGGGTTGGGGTGACGGTAAGGCTAAAAATGAAGTTTATGCTGAGTGTGAGGGTTATGGTAAGTGTGAGGGTTAAGTTTAGGATGAGGGTTAGGGTTAGGGTTAAGGTGAAAGTGAGGGTTAGATTTAGGATTAGTGTTAAGGTTAGTGTGAGGTTTAGGGTGAGGATGAGAGTTAGGGTTAGGGTGAGGGCTAGGGTGAGGGTGAGGGTTAGGGTTAGTGTTAGGTTGAGGGTTAGGTTTAGGGTGAGTGTTATGGTTATGGTTATGGTTAGGGTGAGGGTTAGGGTTAGGTTTAGGGTGATTTTTAGTGTTAGGGTTATAGTGTTATATTTACCGTGAGGGTAAGGGTGTGGGTTAGGGTTGGGGTTAGGATGAAGTTTAGGTTTAGGATTAGGTTTAGAGTTAGGGTTAGGGTGAGGGTGAGGTTTAGGGTTAGAGTTAGGGTTAGTGTTAGGGTGAGGGTTAGGGTAAGGTTTAGTGTTCGGATTAGTGTGAGGGTTAGGGTTAGGCTTAGGCTTAGGCTTAAGCTTAGTCTTAGGCTTAGCATGAGGGTGAGGGTTAGGGATAGGGTTAGGGTGAGGGTTAATATGAGGTTCAGGTTTAGACTTAGTGTTAGGGTGAGGGCTAGGGTGAGGGTTAGGGTGAGGGTTAGGGTTAGGGATAGGTTTAGGTTTCAGATTAGAGTTAGGGTGGGGTTGAGTGTGAACGTTAGGGTTTGGATTAGGGTGAAGGTGAGGCTGAGGACTAGGTTTAGGTTTAGGGTTAGGTTTAGGGCAGGGTTACAGTGAGGGTTAAGGTTAGGCCTAGGTTTATGCTTAGTATTAGGCTGAGGGTGAGGGTGGGTGTGAGGATTAGGGTTAGGGTTAGGGTTTAAATTAGGGTTATTGTTAGTGTTATGGTTTGTTTTAAGTTTGCAGTGAGGTTGAGGGTGAGGGTTATGGCTAGGGTTAGGCTTAGGCTTAGGGATAGGCTGAGGGTGATCTTGGGTTTGAGGAATAGGTTTTGTTTGATATTTAGGATTATGGTTAGGGTGAGGGTTATGATGAGGGTTAGGGTTAGAATTAGGTTTAGGGTGAGGGCTAGGGTGAGGGTAAATATTAGGGTTAGGGTTAGGCTTAGGCTTAGGTTTAGGCTGAGGGTGAAGTTGAGGGTGAGGTTTAGGGTTAGGGTGATGGATAGGGTTAGGGTTAGGGTGAGTGTTTGGATGAGGGTTAGGGTTAGGGTGAGTGTTAGGGTGAGGGTGAAGGATAGATTGAGGATTAGGGTTAGGGTTAGTGTGAGGATTAGGGTGAAGATGAGGGGTAGGGTTAGGGTGAGTGTTAGGGTTAGAATTAAATTTAGGGTGGGGGCTAGGGTGAGGCTGAGGGTTAGGGTTAGGGTGAGGGTGAGGTTTAGGTTTAGGGTGAGAGTTAGGGTTACTGTGAGGGTTAGTTTTAGAGTTAGGGGTAATGTGAGGGTGAGGGTAAATGTTAGGGTGAGGTTTAGGTTTAGTTTTAGGGTTATTGTGAGGTTTAGGGTTAGGGGTACGGTGAGGGTGAGGATGAGGGTTAGAGTTAGGGGAGATTTAGGGTTAGAGTTACGGTTAGAGTTAGGGTTAGGGTGAGTGTGAGGTTTAGGGTTAGGGTTAGGGTTCAGGTGAGGGTTAGGATGAGGGTTAAGGTTAGTGTTAGTTTTAGATTTAGGGTTAGGGTGAGGTTAAGTGTTAGGGTTATGGTTAGGATTAGGGTTAGGGTAAGGGTGAGTGTGTGGGTTAAGGTTAGGATTAGTTTAGGCTTAGGGTTAGGCTGAGGGTTAGGTTGAAGGGAAGGGTTAGGGTTCGAGTGAGGTTTAGGGTTAAGGTTAGTGTGAGAGTTAGGATGAAGGTTAGGTTTAGGATTAGGTTTAGGGTGAGGGCTAGGGTGAAGGTGAGGTTTAGGGTTAGGGTTAGGGTGAGGTTTAAGGTTAGGGTTAGGGTCAGTGTGAGTTTGAGGTTTAGGGTTAGAGATAGGGTTAGGGTGAGTGTTAGGGTGAGTGTTTGGCTTAGTGTTAGTGTTATAGTTAGGGTTAGGGTGAGGGTTAGGGGGACGGTGTGTGTTAGGGTTAGGGTTAGGATTAGGATTAGGGTTAGGGAGAGGGGGAGTGTGAGGGTTAGAATTAGCCTTATGTTTAGGCTGAGGGTGAGGTTGAGGGTGAGTGTTAATGTTAGTTTGAGGGTTCGGTTTAAGTTGTGGTTTATTGTTAGGGTTAGTGTTACAGTTAGGGTTTGGGTGAGTTTTAGGTTGAGTGTTAGGTTTAGGGTGAGGTTTAGGGTGGGGGTGACGGTAAGGGTAAACGTGAGGGTTAGGCTAAGGGTGAGGGTTAGGGTTAGGGTTAGGGTTAGGGTGAGATTTAGGGTTCGGGTTAAGTTTAGGGTCAGGGTGAGGGTTAGGGTAAGGGTTAGGGTGAGGGTGAGAGTTAGGGTTAGGTTGATGGTTAGGGTTAGGATTAGGTTTAGGGTGAGGGCTAGTGTGAGAATGAGTGATAGGGTTAGGGTTAAGCTTAGACTTAGGTTTAGGCTGAGGGTAAGGCTGAGGCTGAGATTTAAGGTTAGCGTGATGGATAGGTTTAAGGTTAGGGTGAGTGTGATAATGAGGGGTAGGTTTAGGGTGACTGATAGGGGGAGCGTGACAGTAAGAGTTAAGGTGAGGGTTAGGCTGAGGGTGAATGTTCCCCTAAGGGTGAGGGTTAGGATTAGGGTCATTGTTAGGGTAAGGTTTAGGGTGAGGTTTAGTGTGAGGGTGAGGGATAGATTGAGAATTAGAGTTAGGCTTAGTGTGAGGTTTAGGGTGAGGATGAAGGTTAGGGTTAGGGTGAGTGTTAGGGTTACAACTAAGGTTAGAGTGGGTGTTAGGGTGATGCTGAGGGTTAGGGTTAGGGTTAGAGTGAGGTTTAGGGTTAGGGTGAGAGTTAGGGTTAATGTGAGGGTTAGTGTGAGAGTTAGGGGTAGTGTTAGGGTGAGGGTAATTTTTAGGGTGAGGGTTAGGGTTAGGGTTAGGCTTAGGGTTAGGGTGAGGATTAGGGTTAGTGTTTGGGTTAGGGTGTGGTTGAGGCTGAGGATTAGGGTCAGGTTTAGGTTAAGTTTAGGGTTAAGTTTAGGATTATGGTGAGGGTCACGGTTAGGTTTAGGCTTAGGCTTAGGGATAGGCTGAGGGTGAGGGTGAGGGTGGGGGTGCGGATTAGGTTTAGCATTAGGGTTAGGGTTAGGGTTATTGTTAGTGTTATGATTAGGGTTAAGTTTGCGGTGAGGGTAAGGCTGAGGTTGAGGGTTATGGTTAGGGTCAGGGTTAGGTTTAGGGTTAAGGTTAGTGTTATTGTTAGGGTTAGGATTAGAGTTACGGTGAGGTTGAGGGTGAGGGTGAGGGTTTTGGTTAGGGTGAGGTTTAGAGTGAGTTTTAGGGTTAGGGTTAGTGTTAGGGTGAGGGTGAGGTTTAGGGTTAGAGTTAGGGTGAGGGGGAGGGTTAGGGTGAGCGTTAGGGTTAGGTTTTTTGTTAGGGTTAGGGGGAGGGTGAGGGTTAGGTTGAGATTTATGGATAGGGTTAGGTTTAGGATTAGGGTTATTGTGAGGGTTATGCTTAGGCTTAGGGTTAGGCTGAGGGTGAGGATGGGGGTGAGGATTAGGATTAGGGTGATGTTTCGGGTTTGGGTTAGTGTTATTGTTAGGGTTAGGGTTAGAGTTACGGTGAGGGTGAGACTGGAGGTGAGGGTTAGGGTTAGGGTTAGGGTTAGGGTGAGGGTTAGAATGAGGATTAGGGTTAGGATTAGGGTTAGGGTGAGTGCTAGGGTTTGGGTGAGGGTTAGGGTTAGTGTTAGCTTGAGGTTTAGGGTTAGGATTAGGGTTAGGGTGAGGGTGAGTGTTAGAATTAGGGTTAGGCTTTCCGTTAGGGTTAGGTTTTAGGGTTAGGGGTAGTGTTATTGTTGGGGTTAGGGTTAGGGTTATGGTGAGGGTGACGTTACTGGTGAAGGTTTGGGTTACTGTTATGGTGTGGTTTAGGGTTAGGGTTAGGGTTAAGGTGAGGGTGAGGTTTAGGTTTAGATAGAGTTTTAGTGGGAGGTTTAGGGTGAGGGTTAAGTTTAGGGTTAGTGTTAAGGTTAGTGTGAGGGTGAGGGTTGGGTTGAGGTTTAGGGTTAGGATTAGGTTTAGTGTGAGGGTTAGTGTTAGGGTTAGGGTTAGTGTTAGGTTGAGGGTATTTGTTAGGGTGAGGGTTTGGTTTAGGGTGAGGGTTTTGGTTCGGGTGAGGGTTAGGGTTAGGGTTAGGGTTATTGTTAGGGTTAGGGTTAGAGTTACAGTTACGGTGAGGGTGAGAGTGAGGGTTATGTTTTGGGATAGGATGAGGTTTAGGGTTAGGGTTAGGGTTAGAGTTAATGTTAGGGTGAGAATGAGGTTTAGGTTTAGAGTTAGCCGTAGTGTTACAGTTAGGGTTAGGGTGAGGGTTAGGGATAGGATTAGGCTTAGGCTAAGGCTTAGGCCGAGCATGAAGTTGAGGTTTAAGTTTAGGGTTAGGGTTAGTGTTAGGGTGAGGGTGAGGGTTAGGGTGAGGTTTAGGGTTAGCATTAGGGTTAGGCTTAGGGCTAGGTTGAGGGTTACGGTGAGGGTTAGGGTTAGTGATAGGTTTAGGGTTAGGAATAGGTTTAAGGTGAGGTTGAGGGTGAGGGTTAGTGTTAGGTTAAGGATTAGGCTTAGGTTTAGGGTGAGGGTTAAGTTTAGGGTTTGGGTTAGGTTGAGGGTGAGGATGAGGATTAGGATAAGTTTTAGGGTTAGGGTTAGGGTGAGGTTTAGGTTTAGGTTTAGGGTTAGGGTTAGGGTTAGGCTTTCATTGAGAGGGTCAGGCTTAGGATTAGGCTTAGGCTTAGGTTAAGGGTGAGGGTGGGGGTGAGGATTAGTGTTAGGGTTAGATTTCGGGTTATTGTTAATGTTGTGGTTAGGGTAAAATTTGTGGGGAGGGTGAGGCTGAGGGTGAGGGTTATGGTTAGGGTTAGGGTTAGGGTTAGTGTTATTGTTAGGGTTATGGTTAGAGTTACGGTGAGTTTGAGGGTGAGGGTGAGGATTTTCGTTAGGGTGAGGTTTAGGGTGAAGTTTAGGGTTACGGTTAAAGTTAGGGTGAGTGTGAGGTTTAGGGTTAGAGTTAGGGTTAGGGGGCAGTTTAGGATGAGGGTTAGGGTTAGAATTAGGGTTAGGGTAAGGGCTAGGGTGAGGGTGAGTTTTAGGGTTAGGGTTAGGTTGAGGTTTAGGGTTAGGGTTAGGGTTAGGGTAAGGGTGAGGTTTAGGGTTATAGTTAGGGTTAGCATGAGGCTGAGGGTGAGGATTAGGGTTAGGGTGAGTGTTAGGCTTAGGGTTAGGGTGAGGGTTTAGCTGAGGGTGAGGGTTAGGGTTAGGGTTAAGGTGAAGTTGAGGGTTAGATTGAGGATTAGTGTTAAGGTTAGTGTGAGGTTTAGGGTGAGGATGAGAGTTAGGTTTAGGGTGAGGGCTAGGGTGAGGGTGAGGGTTAGGGTTAGTGTTAGGGTGAAGTTTAGGGTTAGGGTGATGGTTAGGGTTAGTGTGAGGGTTAGGTTTAGGGTTAGGCTTAGTGTTAGGTTGAGGGTTAGGTTTAGGGTGAGGGTTATGGTTATGGTTATGGTTAGGGTGAGGGTTAGGGTTAGGGTTATTGTTAGTGTTAGTTTTAGGGTTATGTTTACCGTGAGGGTAAGGGTGTGGGTTAGGGTTGGGGTTAGGATGAGGTTTAGGGTTAGGATTAGGTTTAGAGTTTGGGTTAGGGTGAGGGTGAGGATTAGGGTTAGAGTTAGGGTTAGTGTTAGGGTCAGGGTTAGGGTGAGAGTTAGGGTTAGGATTAGGTTGACGGATAGGGTTAGGGTTAGGTTTACGCTTAGGCTTAACTTAGGCTTAGGCTTAGCATGAGTGTGAGGGTTAGGGTTAGGGTTAGGATGAGGTTTAGGTTTAGGCTTAGGGTGAGGACTTCTGGTGAGGGTTAGGGTGAGGGTTCGTGTTAGGGATAGGGTTAGTTTTCGGATTAGGGTTAGGGTGAGGTTGAGTGTGAGCATTAGGTTTAGGGTTAGGGTTAGGCTTAGGGTTAGGGTTAGGCTGAGGGTGATCTTGGGAGTGAGGAAAAGTTTTCGGTGATGGTTATGATTAGGGTTAGGGTGAGGGTTATGATGAGGGTTAGGGTTAGGATTAGGTTTAGGGTGAGGGCTAGGGTAAGGGTGAGTGTTAGGGTTAGGGTTAGGCTTAGGCTTAGGTTTAGGCTGAAGGTGAGGGTGAGGGTGAGGGTTAGGGTTAGGGTGATGGATAGGGTTAGGATTAGGGTGAGTGTTTGGATGAGGGTTAGGGTTAGGGTGAGTGTTAGGGATAGATTGTGGATTACGTTTAGGGTTAGTGTGAGGATTAGGGTGAGAATGAGGGTTAGGGTTTGGGTGAGTATTAGGGATAGATTGTGGATTACGTTTAGGGTTAGTGTGAGGATTAGGGTGAGAATGAGGGTTAGGGTTTGGGTGAGTATTAGGGTTAGAATTAAGTTTAGGGTGGGGGCTAGGGTGTAGCCGATAGTTAGGGTTAGGGTGAGGGTGAGGTTTAGGGTTAGGGTGAGAGTTAGGGTTACTGTGAGCGTTAGTGTTAGAGTTAGGGTTAGTGTTAGGGTGAGGGTAATTGTTAGCGTGAGGGTTAGTGTTAGGTTGAGCGTTATGGTTAGGGTGAGGTTTAGGGTTAGAGTTAGGGTTCAGGTGAGGATTAGGATGAGGGTTAGGGTTAGGGTTAGTTTTAGGTTTAGGGTTAGGGTGAGGTTAAGTGTTACGGTTATGGTTAGGATTAGGGTTAGGGTGAGTGTGAGTGTGTGGATTAGGGTTAGGTTTAGGTTTAGGCTTAGGGTTAGGCTGAGGGTTAGGTTGAGGTGGAGGGTTAGGTGTCGGGTGAAGGTTAAGGTTAGGGTTAGTGTGAGGGTTAGGATGAAGATTAGGTTTAGGATTAGGTTTAGGGTGAGGGTTAGGGTGAAGTTGAGGTTTAGGGTTAGGGTTAGGGTGAGGTTTAGGGTTAGGTTTAGGGTCAGTGTGAGTTTGAGTTTTAGGGTTAGAGATAGGTTTAGGGTGAGTGTTAGGGTGAGTGTTTGGCTTAGTGTTAGTGTTATAGTTAGGGTTAGGGTGAGGTTTAGGATGAGGGTGTGTGTTAGGGTTAAGGTTAGGTTTAGGATTAGTGTTAGGGAGAGGGGGAGTGTGAAGGTTAGAGTTAGCCTTAGGTTTAGGCTGAGGATGAGTTTGAGGGTGAGTGTTAGCGTTAGTTTGAGGGTTAGGGTTAGGGTTAGGGTGTGGTTTCGTGTTAGGGTTAGTGTTAGAGTTAGGAATAGGTTGAGGGTGAGGTTTAGGGGTAGAGTTAGGGTTAGGGTGAGTGTTATGTTGAGTGTTAGGGTTAGGGTGAGGTTTAGAGTGGGGGTGACGATAAGGGTAAACGTGAGGTTTAGGCTAAGGGTGAGGGTTAGGGTTAGGTTTAGGGTTATGGTTAGGGTGAGATTTAGGGTTCGGGTTAAGTTTACGGTTAGGTTGAGGGTTACGGTAAGGGTTAGGATGAGGGTAGGGTGAGGGTGAGGTTTAGGTTTAGGGTTAGGGTGAGGTTTAGGGTTAGGGTTAGGGTTAGGGTTAGGATGAGTGTGAGTTTTAAGGTTAGATTTAGGTTTAGGTTGAGACTGAGATTGAGGGTTAGTGTTTGGGTTAGTATTAGAGTTAGGGTTAGGGTGAGGGTTAGGTAGAGGGTGAGGGTTAGGCTTACGGTTAGATTAGGATTACGGTAAAGGTTATTGTGAGTGTTAGGGTTAGCGTTAGGTTTAGGCTTAGATTTAGGCTGATGGTAAGGTTGAGGGTGAGGGTTAGGGTAAGTGTGAGGGTTAATGTTAGGATTAGGGTGATAGTTAGGGTTCGGTTAAGTTTAGGGTTAGGGTTAGGGTTAGGGTTAGGTATAGGATGAGGTTTAGGTTTAGGATTAGGGTTGGGGTGAGGGCTACGGTGAGGCTGAGGGTGAGGGTGAGGGTTAGGGATAGGGTTAGTTTTAGGATTAGGTTTAGGGTGAGGGTGAGTGTGAGCATTAGGTTTAGGGTTAGGGTTAGGTTTAGGGTTAGCGTGAGGGTTAGGGTTAGTATTTGGGTTAGGGTGAGGGTGCGGCTGAGGATTAGGGTTAGCTTTAGGGTTAGGGTTAGGGTTAGGGTTACAGTGAGGATTAGGGTTAGGTTAAAGATGAGGGTTATGCTTAGGGTTAGGTTTAGGATTAGGGTAAGTGTTAGGGTGACTGTGAGGGTTAGGGTTAGGGTAAGGGTTAGGCTTAGGTTTAGGCTGAGGGTGAGGGTGAGGGTGAGGGTTAGGGTAAGGGTGAACGTTAGGGTTAGGGTTAGGGTGAGAGTTAGGTTTCGGTTAAGTTTAGGGTTAGGGTGAGGGTTAGGGTTAGGATTAGGGTTACAGTTACATTGAGGGTGAAGGTTAGGGTTAGGGTTAGAATGAGGTTTAGTTTTAGGGTTAGGTTTAGAGTTAGGTTTTGGATGAGGGTGAGATTTAGGGTTAGAGTTAGGGTTAGTGTTAGTGTTAGGTTTAGGTTGAGGGTTAATGTTAGGGTTAGGCTTAGGATTAGGCTTAGGCCGAGCATGAGGGTGAGGGTTAGGCTTCGGGTTATGGTGAGGGTTGGAGTTAGGTTTAGGGTGAGGTTTAGGATGAGATTTAGGGTTTGGATTAGGGTAAGGGTGAGGGCTAGGTTGAGGGTTATGGTGAGGGCTAGGGCTAGGGTTAGGGTTAAGTTTAGGAATAGGGTTAGGGTGAGTGTGAGTGTGAAAGTTAGGGTTAGGTTTAGGATTAGGCTTAGAGTTAGGGTGAGGGTTAGGGTTAGGGTTAGGTTTAGGGTTAGGGTGAGGGTGTGGCTGAGGATTAGGGTTAGGTTTAGGGTTACGTTTAGGGTTATGTTTAGGTTTTGGGTTAGTGTTAGGGTTAGGGTTAGGGTTAGGGTTACGGTGAGGGTTAGGGTTAGGGGTAGGGTAAGGGTTAGAATTAGGCTTGGGTTTAGGCTGAGGGTGAGGGTGAGGGTAGGGATTAGGGTTAGGTTTATTGTGAGGGTTAGGTTTAGGTTTAGGGTTAGGGTGAGGGTTAGGATTAGGGTTAGGGTTAGGGTGAGGTTTAGGGTTTGGGTTAGGGTTAGAGTTAGGTTTAGGGTGAGCGGGAGGTTTAGGGTTAGGGTTAGGGTTAGAGTCACGGTTAGGTTGAGGGTTAGGTTTAGTGCTAGGGTTAGGGTTACAGTGAGAGTTAGGTGGAGGGTTAGGGTTTGGGTTAGGTTTAGGTTTAGGATTAGTTTTAGGGTGAGAGTTCCTTTGTGTGTTAGGGTTAGGTTTACGTTTCGGCTTAAGGTTAGGCTGAGAGAGAGGTTGAGGTTGAGGGTTAGGTTTAGGGTGAGGGGTAGGGTTTGGGTTCAGTTTAGGGATAGGGTGATGGTTAGGGTAAGGGTTATGGAGAAGTTGAGGGTTAGGGTTAATTTGAGGGTTAGGGTTAGAATTAGGGTGACGGTGAGGGTGAGGTTTAGCATTAGGTTAAAAGTGAGGGTTAGGATGATTGTTAGGGTTAGGATTAGGTTATGGTGAGGGCTATCGTGTGGGTGAGGTTTAGGGTTAGGGTTAGGGTGAGGTTTAGGTTTAGGGTTAGGGTTAGGGTGAGGGTGAGGTTTAGGGTTAGAATTAGGGTTAGGGTGGGGCTGAGGGTGAGGGTTAGGTTTAGGGTTAGGATTAGGGTAAGGGTTAGGGTGAGTGTCAAGGTTAGGTTTAGGATTAGGTTTAGGCTAGGATTAGACTGAGGGTGATGGTGAGGGTGAGGGTTAGGTTTAGCGAGAGGGTTAGGTTTAGTATTAGGGTGAGACTTAGTGTTCGGGTTAAGTTCAGGGTTAGGGTGAGGATTAGGGCTAATAATAGGGTTAGGGTGAGGGTTAAGTTTTGGCTTAGTGTGAGGTTTAGAATGAGGATTAGGGTTAGGGTGAGGGCTAGGGTGAGGGTGAGGGTGAGGGTTAGTGTGAGGGTTCGTGTTAGGGTTGGGGTTAGTGTTAGGGTGACGGTAAGTGGTAGGGTGAGGTTTAGGGTTAGGGTGAGGGTTATGGTTAGGGTGAGGGTGAGGGTTTGGTTGAGGGTGAGGGTGAGTGTGAGAGTTAGGGTTAAGGTTAGGCTTAGGGTTAGGGTGAGGGTTAGGGTTAGGATTTGGTTTAGGGTAGGGTTCTGCTTAGGGTTCGCGTAAGAGTGAAGGTTATATTGAGTTTTAGGGTTATGGTTAGGGTGAGGCCTAGGGTTAGGGTTAGATTTAGGGTTATGGGGAGGGATAGGGTTAGGTTTAGGTTTAGGGTTAGGGTTAGGTTTCGGGTTAGGATTACGGTGAGGGTTAGGGTTCGGATTAGGCTTAGGCTTACAGTTAGGCTGAGGGTGAGGCTGAGGTGAGGTTATGGTTAGGGTTATGATTAGGGTTAGGGTAAGTGTTATTGTTAGGGTTAGGGTTAGAGTTATGGTGAGGTTCAGGGTGAGGGTGAGGGTTAAGGTTAGGGTGAGGTTTAGGGTTAGGTTTAGTGTTAGGGGTAGTGTTAGGGTGAGGGTGCCGGTAAGGTTAAAGGTGAGGGTTAGCCTGAGCGTGAGGGTTACGGTAAGGCTGAGGGTTAGGCTTAGGGTGAGGATTAGGTTTAGGGTTGGGGTGAGAGTTAGGGTTCGGGTTCAATTTAGGGTTAGGTTGAGAGTTAGGGTAAGGGTTACGGTGATGGTGAGTGTTAGGGTTAGGTTCAGGGTTAGTGTTAGGATTAGGGTTAGTGTGAGGTGAAGGTTAAGGTTAGTGTTAGAGTGACGGTTAGGATGAGGGTTAGGGATAGGATTAGGGTTAGGGTGAGGGCTAGTTTGAGGTTGAGGTTTAGGGTTAGCGTTAGGGTGAGGTTTAGGGTTAGGGTTAGGGTTAGGGTTAGGGTGAGGTTGAGGTTTACGGTTAGAGTTATGGTTAGGGTGAGGCTGAAATTGAGGGTTAGGGTTAGGGTTAGTGTTAGAGTTAGGGTTAGGTTGAGGGTTAGGTTGAGGGTGAGGGTTAGGCTAAAGGTTAGGATTAGGATTAGCATAAGGGTTAGGGTGAGTGTGAGGGTTAGGGTTAGGGTTAGGCTTAGGGTTAGGCTGAGGGTGAGGTTGAGAGTGAGGGTTAGGGTTAGGTTTACGGTGAGAGTTAGGGTTCGGGTAAATTTAGGGTTAGGGTGAGGGTTAGGGTTAGGTTTATGGTGAGCTTGAGTTTTAGGGTAAGGTTGAGGCTTAGGGCTAGGATTATGGTTAGGGTAAGGGTTAAGGTTAGGGTTAGGGTAAAGTTAAGAATGAAGATTAGGGATAGGGTGAGGGCTAGGTTGAGGGTGAGGTTTAGTGTTAGTGTTAGATTAAGGTTTATGGTTAGTGTTTTTCTTAGGTTGAGGTTTAGGTTGAGGGTTAGGTTTATGGTGAGGGTGAGGGTTAGGGTTAGGGTGAGGGTTAGGGTGATGATGATGGTAAGGGTAAAGGTGAGGTTTAGGCTGAGTTAGAGTGTTAGGGTGAGGGTTAGGTTTAGGTTTAGGGTTAGGGTAAGGGTTAGGGTTAGGTTCAGGGTGAGTGTTAGATTGAGGATTAGGGTTAGGGTTAGTGTGAGGTTTAGGGTGAGGATGAGGGTTAGGGTGAAGGTGAGGGTTAAAATTAGGGTTATGGTGAGGGCTAGGGTGAGTGTGAGTGTTAGGGTTCGGGTTAGGGTTATGGTGAGGTTTAGGATTAGGTTGAGGGTTAGGGTTAGTGTGAGGGTTAGTGTTCGGCTTAGGTTCAGTATTAGGGTGAGGGTAAGTGTTAGGGTGAGTGTTAGGTTTAGAGTGAGGGTTATGGTTGGGCGAGGGTTAGGGTTGGGGTTATTGTTAGGGTTAGGTTTAGAGATATGTTTACGGTGAGTGTGAGGGTGAGAGTTAGGGTTAGGTTTAGGGTGAAGTTTAGTGTTAGTGTTAGGGTTAGGGTTAAGGTGAGGGTGAGGTTTAGGAGTAGAGTTAGGTTTAGGGTGAGGGTTAGGGTCAAGGTTAGGGTTAGGGTGCAGGTTAGGGTGGGGTTGAGGGTAAGGGTAAATTTGAGGGTTTGGCTGAGGGTGAGGGTTACAGTAATGGTGAGGGTTAGGGTTAGGGTGAGCGTTAGTGTTAGGGTTAGGTTAAGGGTGAGGGTCAGATTGAGGATTAGTGTTAGGGTTAGTGTGAGTTTTAGGGTGAGCTTGAGGGTTAGGGTTAGTGTTAGGATGAGGTTTACTGTTAGGGTGATGCTTAGGGTTAGTGTGAGCGTTAGTGTTAGCGTTAGGGTTTATGTTAAGGTGAAGGTAAGTGTTTGGGTGAGGGTTAGGTTTAGGGTGAGAGTTATGGTTAGGGTGAGTTTTAGGGTTAGGGTTAGGGTTATTGTTAGGGTTAGGTTTAGGGTTATGGTTAGTGTTAGTGTTAGGGTTAGGGTTAGGGTTAGGATGAGGTTTAGTTTTAGTCTTAGGATTAGAGTTAAGCTTAGGGTGAAGGTGAGATTTAGGGATAGAGTTAGCTAAAGCTAACTAAAGTGTTAGTGTTAGTGTTAGGGTGAGGGTTAGGGTTAGGTTTAGGCTTAGGCTTAGGCTTAGGCATGGGCTTAGGCCGAGCATGAGGGTGAGGGTTAGGGTTCGGGTTAGTGTTCGGGTTAGTGTGAAGTTTAGATTGAGGTTTAGGGTTAGGATTAGGGTAAGGGTGAGGGCTAGGGTTAGGGTATGGGCTAGGGTTAGGGTATGGGCTAGGGTTAGGGATAGGGTTAGGTTTAGGATTAGGGTTAGGGTGAGGGTGAGTGTGAAGTTTATGGTTAGGGTTAGGCTTAGAATTAGGGTGAGGGTTACGGTTAGGGTTTGGGTTAGTGTGAGGGTAAGGCTGAGGATTAGGGTTAGTTTTAGGGTTAGGTTTAGGGTTAGAGTTATGGTTAGGCTTAGGCTTAGGATGAGGGTGAGGGTGGGGTTGAGGATTAGAGTTAGGATTTGGGTTAGGCTTAGTGTTAGGTTTATTGTTATTGTTAAGATTAGGGTTAAGTTTGGGGTGAGCATGAGGTTGAAGTTGAGGGTTATGGGTAGGGTTAGGGTTAGGGGGAGGGATAGGGGGAGGTTTAGGGTTAGAGTAAGTGTGAGGGTGAGGGTTAGGTTGAGGTTTAGGGATAGGGTTAGGTTTAGGATTAGGGTTAGGGTGAGACTGAGTGTGAGGTTTAGGGTGAGGATTAGGCTTAGGCTTATGGTTAGGCTAAGAGTGAGGGTGGGGGTGAGGATTAGAGTTAGGGCTAGGCTTGGGCTTATGGTTAGGGTGAGTGTGAGGATGGAGGTTAGGATTAGGATTAGTGTGATCGTTAGGATTAGGGTAAGAGTGAGGGCTCGGGTGAGGGTAAGGGTTAGGGTAAGGCTTAGGCTTAGGCTTCCAGTTAGGCTGAGGGTGAGTTTGAGGTTGAGGGTTAGGGTTAGCATGATGGCTAGGGTTAGGGTTCAGATTAGGGTTAGGGTGAGCGTGAGGGTTATGGTTAGTGTTAGGGTGAGGGTTAGGATGAGGGTTAGGGTTAGGATTAGTGTTAGGGTGAGGGCTAGGGTGAGGGTGAGGTTTAGGGTTAGGGTTAGAGTTAGGGTGAGTTTTAGGTTTAGAGGTAGGGTTACTGTTAGGGTGAGGGTGACATTTAAGGTTAGAGTTCGGGGTAGGATGAGGCTGAGGTTGAGCGTTAGGGTTAGGGTTAGTGTTAGATTTAGGGTTAATGTGAGTGTTAGGTTCAGGGTGAGGGTTAGGCTTAGGGTTAGGATTAGGTTTAGGGTAAGGGTTAGGGTGAGTGTCAGCATTACTGCTAGGGTTAGGGTTTGGCTTAGGGTTAGGCTGAGGGTGAGGGTGAGGGTTAAGGTTCGGTTATGTTTATGTTTAGGGCTAGGGTTAGGGTTAGGGTTAAAGTGAGCATGAGGTTTATGGTTACTTTGAGGATTACCTTTAGGGTTAGGGCTAGGTTGAGGGTTAATTTTAGGGTGATGATGAGGGTAAGGATGAGGATTAGGGTTAGGATTAGGGTTAGGGTGAGGGCTAGGGTGAGGGTGAGGGTTAGGGTTAGTGTTAGATTAAGGTTTAGGGTTAGGGTTAGGGTGAGGGTAAGTTTGAGGGTTAGGGTTTCGGTCAGGGTGATGATTAGGGTTAGGGTGAAGGTTAGGTTTAGGATTAAGTTTAGCCTGAGGATGAGTGTTAGGATTAGTGTTAGTGTTAGGGTTAGGGTTAGGTTTAGGGTTAGGATTAGTGTTTTTGTTAGGGTTAGGGTTAGAATTATGGTGAGGGTGAGGGTGAGGGTGAGGGTAAGGGTTAGGGTTAGGGTGAGGTTTAGGGTTAGGGTTAGGATTAGGGTTAGGGTGAGGGTTAGGGTTAGGGTGAGTGTTAGGGTTAGGTTTAGGGTGAGAGTTAGGGTTCGGTTATGTTTAGGATTAGGGTGAGGGTTAGAGTTAGGGTTATGGTGACCATGAGGTTTAGGGTTATGTTGAGGATTAGGCTTAGGGTTAGGGCTAGGGTGAGGGTTAAGGTTACAGTTAGGGTGAGGGTAAGGATGAGGATTAGGTTTAGGATTAGGGTTAGGGTGAGGGCTAGGCTGAGTGTGAGGGTTAGGGTTAGTGTTAGATTAAGGTTTAGGGTTAGGGTTTGGGTTAGGGTGAGGGTTTGGTTGAGGGTTAGGGTTATGGTGCGGGTAAGGATTAGGGTTAGAGTGAGGGTTAGGGTTAGAATTAGGGTTAGCATGAGAGGCAGTGTTAGGATTACAGTTAAGGTTTAGATTAGGATTAGGATTAGTGTTATTGTTAGGTTTAGGTTTTGAGTTATGGTGAGGGGGAGAGTGAGGGTGAGGTTTAGGGTTAGGGTTAGTGTGAGGTTTAGGGTTAGGGTTAGGATTAGAGTTAGGGTGAGGGTGAGGATGAGGGTTACTGTTAGGGTGAGGGTTAGGGTTAGGGTTAGGGGCAGGGTTAGGATGAGGGTTAGGGAAAGGATTAGGGTTAGGGTGATGGCTAGGGTAAGGGTGAGGTTTAGAGTTAGGGTTAGGGTTAGGGTGAGGGTGAGGTTTAGGGTTAGAATTAGGGTTAAGCTGAGGTTGAGGGTGAGGGTTAGGGTTAGGTTTAGGATTAGGATTAGGGTAAGGGTTAGGGTGAGTGTGAGGTTAGGTTTAGGATTAGGGTTAGGCTTAGGGTTACACTGAGGATGAGGGTGAGGGTGAGGTTTAGGGTTAGGATTAGGGTTATGGTGAGGTGAGTGTGTGTGTTAGAGTTTGGTTTAAGGTTAGGCTTAGGGTTAGGCTGATGTTGAAGTTGAGGGTAAGGGTTAGGGTTAGGGTGAGGGTTAAGGTAAGGGTTGGGGGAGGGTTAGGATGAGGTTTAGTGTTAGGATTAAGGTTAGGCTGAGGGCTAGAGTGAGGGTGAGGTTTAGGTTTAGGGTCAGGGTGAGGTTTAGTGTTAGAGTTAGTGTTAGGGTGAGGCTGACGGTGAGGGTTAGGGTTAGGATTAATGTTAGGGTTATGCTTAAGCTGAGGTTTAGGTTGAGTGTTAGGATTAGGGTTAGGTGTAGGATTAGGGTTAGCGTGAGGGTGAGGATTAGGGTTAGGGTTAGGGAAAGGCTTAGGGTTAGGCTGAGGTTGAGGGTGAGGGTTAGGGTTAGAGTGAGGTTTAGGTTTAGGGTTAGGGTAAGTGTGAGGGTTAGGGTTAGGCTTAAGCTTAGGATTATGCTGAGGGTGAGAGTGAGGTTTAGTGTTAGGATTAGTGTTAGTGTTATTGGGAGGGTCAGGATGAGGGTTAGGGTTAGGGTGAGGTTTAGGTTGAGGGTGAATGTGTGTGTTAGGGTTACATTTAAGATTATGCTTAGGGTTAGGCTGAAGGTGAGCTTGAGGCTGAGGTTTAGTTTTAGGGTGAGGGTTAGGATAAGGTTTAGGGGGAGGGTTAGGAAAAGGGTAGGGTTAGGATTAGGGTTGGGTGAGGCTAGGGTGAGAATGAGGTTTAGGGTTAGGGTTAGCTTGAGGGTTAGGATTATGGTAAGTGTGAGAGTTAGTGTTTGGGTTAAGTTTAGGGTTAGGTTGACGTTAAGGTAAGGGTTATGGTGAGGGTGGGGGTTAGGGTTAGGTTGAGGGTGAGGGTTCAGATTAGGGTTAGGGTGATCGTGAGAGTTATGGTTAGTGTTAGGGTGAGGGTTAGGATGAGGGTTAGGGTTAGGATTAGTGTTAGGGTGAGGGCTAGGGTGAGGGTGAGTTTTAGGGTTAGGATTAGGGTTAGGGTGAGGTTTAGGGTTAGGGTTAGGGTTAGTGTTAGATTTAGGGTTAGGCTGAGGGTTAAGTTGAGGGTAAGGGTTAGGGTAGGTATATGATTAAGGTTAGGGTAAGGTTAGGGTGAGTGTGAGCATTAGGGCTAGGGTTAGGGTTTCTCTTAGGATTAGGCTGAGGTTGATGGTGAGGATGAGGGTTAGGGTTAGTGTTAGATTAAGGTTTAGGGTTAGGGTTAGAGTTAGGGTGAGAGTCAGTGTACGGTTATGTTTTGGGTTAGGGTGAGTGTTAGGGTTAGGGTTAAGGTGAGCATGAGGTTTAGGGTTACGTTGAGGATTAGGCTTAGGGTTAGGGCTAGGGTGAGGGTTAAGGTTAGGTTAGGGTGAGGGTAAGGATGAGGACTAGGGTTAGGATTAGGTTTAGGGTGAGGCCTAGGGTGAGGGTGAGGGTTAGGGTTAGTGTTAGATTAAGGTTTAGGGTTAGAGGTATTGGGTGAGTGTTAGGGTACGGCTAGGTTTATGGTTAGGGTGAGGGTTACGGTGAGAATGAGGTTTAGGGTTACTTTGAGGATTCGGGTTAGGGTTAGGGCTAGGGTGAGGGTTAAGTTTAGGGTTAGGGTGAGGGTAAGGATGAGGATTAGGGTTAGGATTAGGGTTAGGGTGAGGGCTAGTGTGAGGGTGAGGGTTAGGGTTACTGTTAGATTAAGGTTAAGGGTTAGGGTTAGGGTAAGGGTTAGGTTGAGGGTAGGTTTACAGTGAGGGTGAGGATTATGGATAGTGTGAGGGTTAGGGTTAGGATTAGGGTTAGCATGAGAGTTAGTGTTAGGATTACAGTTAGGGTTAGGGTTCGGTTAGGTTTATGGTTAGGATTAGTGTTCTTGTTAGGGTTAGGGTTAGAGTAATTGGAAGGGTGAGGGTGAGGTTGAGGGTTAGGGTTAGGGTTAGGGTGAAGTTTACGGTTAGGGTTAGGATTAGGGTTAGTGTGAGGGTGAGGTTTAGGGTTAGATTTAGGGTTAGTTGGAGGGTTAGGTCGAGGTTTAGGGTTAGGGTTAGTTTTAGGGTTAAGGTTAGGGTGAGGGTTAGGTTGAGGTTTAGGTTTATGGTTAGGGTTAGGGCTAGGGTTAGGATCAGGATGAGGGTGAGGGTGAGTGTGAGGGTTAAGATTAGGGTTAGGCTTAGGCTTAGGGTTAGGCTGAGGGTGAGGGTGGTGGTGAAGATTAGGTTTAGGGTGATGGTTAGGTTTGGGGATAGGGTGAGTGTTAGGATGAGGGTTAGGATTAGGATTAGGGTTAGGGCGAGGGCTAGGGGAAGGGTGAGGGTTAGGGTAAGGATTAAGCTTAGGCTTAGGGTTATGCTGAGCGAGTGGTTGAGGGTGAGAGTTAGGGTGAGTTTGATGGTTAGGTTTACGGTTATGGTGAGGGTTAGGATGAGGTTTAGGGTTAGGGTGAGGGTTAGGGTGAGGATGATGGTAAGGATAAGGTGAGGTTTAGTCTGAGGGTGAGGGTTAAGATAAGGGTGAGGGTTAGGGTTTAGTTTAGGGTTATGGTAGGGGTTAGGGTTAGGGTTAGGTTGAGGGTTAGATTGAGGATTAGGGTTAGGGTTAGTGTGATTCTAGGGTGAGGGTGAGGTTTACGGTTTGGTTTAGGGTGAGGTTTAGGGTTAGGATTAGTTTTAGGGTTGGGGTGAGGGTGAGGTTTAGGGTTAGAGTTAGGTTTAGGGGGATGGTTAGGGTGAGGTTTATGGTTATTGTTATTTTTAGGTTTATGGGATGGTGAGGGTTAGGTTGAGGTTTAGGGATAGGGTTAGGTTTAGTATTAGGGTTAGGGTGAGGGTGAGGGTGACCGTTAGGGTGAGGGCTAGGCTTAGGCTTAGGCTTAGGCTGAAGGTGAGGGTGGGGGTGAGAATTAGGGTTAGTGTGATGGTTTGGGTTAGGGTTAGTGTTATTGTTAGGGTTAGGGTTAGAGTTTCGGTGAGGGTGAGGGTGCGGGTGAGGGTTAGGGTTCGGATTAGGGTGTGGTTTACGGTTAGGGTTAGGGTTAGTGTTAGGGTGAGGTTTAGGGTTAGATACAGGTTTAGGGCAAGGGTTAGGGTTAGGGTTAGGGATAGGTTTAGTGTTAGAATTATGGTGAGAGTGAGGGTTAGGTTGAGGTTTAGGGTTAGGGTTATGGTGAGGGTTAGTGTGAGGGTTAGTATTACGGTTAGGGTTATTGTTAGGGTGAGGGTAAGTTTTAGGGTGAGAGTTTGGGTTAGGGTGAGGGTTACTGTTATGGTGAGTGTTAGGATTAGCGTTAGGGTTATTGTTAGGCTTAGGTTTAGGGTTTTGGTTACAGTGAGGGTGAGTTATAGGGTTAGTGTTAGGGTGAGGTTTAGGGTTTGGGTTAGGGTTAGAATGAGGGTTAGGATGAAGGTGAGGTTTGCTGTTAGAGTTAGGGTGATTGTGACCGTTAAGGTAAGGATTTGGGTTAGGGTGAGGGTGAGTGTGTGTGTTAGGGTTAGGTTTAGGTTTCGGCTAAGAGTTAGGCAAAGGGTGAGGTTGAGGGTGAAGTTTAGGGTTAGGATTAGGGTTAGTGTGAGAGTGAGGGCGACGGTTTGGTTTAGTGTTAGGGTGAGGGTTAGGGTGAGTGTTAGGATTAGGTTTAGGGTTATGGTGAGCGATAGGGTTAGGGTTAGGTTGAGGGTATGGGTTAGGGTAAGAGTTAGGGTTCGGTTAAGTTCAGGGTTATGGTGAGCATTAGGGTTAGGGTTAGGTTGAGGGTTTGGGTTAGGTTAAGGATGAGGGTTAGTTTTAGGGTTAGGTTGAGGGTTAGGATGAGGACTAGGGTTACGATTAGTGTTAGGGTGAGGGATAGGGAGAGGTTGAGAACTAGGGTTTGTGTTAGGTTAAGGTTTAGGTTAAGGGATAGGCTTAAGGTGAGGGTTATTATGAGGGTTAGGGTTACGGTGAGGGTGAGGGTTAGGGTTAAGTTGAGAGTTAGGGTTAGGATTAGGGTTAGGGTTAGGGTGAGGGTGAAGTTTACGGTTAGATTTAGGGTTAGGGTGAAGCTGAGGGTGAGTGTTAGGGTTCCAGTTAGTGTTAGGTTTAGGGTTAGTGAAAGGGTCAGGATTAGAGTGAAGGTAAGTGTAAGGGTTAGGGTTAGGGTGATGATTAGGGGTAAGGTTAGGGGGAGGGTTAGGATGAGGGTTAGTATTAGGATTAGGGTTAGGGTGAGGGCTAGGGTGAAGGTGAGGTTTAGGGTTAAGGTTAGGGTGAGCTTTAGGGTTAGGATTAGTGTTAGGGTTAGGGTGAGGCTGAGGTTTAGGGTTAGAGTTAGGGTTAAGGTGAGGCTGAGGGTGAGGGTTAGGGTTAGGTTTAG
Source organism: Dipodomys merriami (assembly GCF_024711535.1). Lineage (NCBI taxonomy): Eukaryota > Metazoa > Chordata > Mammalia > Rodentia > Heteromyidae > Dipodomys > Dipodomys merriami. The sequence goes on from NW_027202861.1 coordinate 118,228, forward strand.
GATTAGGATTAGGGTAAGGGTTAGGGTGAGTGTGAGAGTTAGGGTTAGGGTTAGAGTTAGGATCAAGCTGAGCTTGAGCTTTAGGGTTACGTTGAGGATTAGGGTTAGGGTTAGGGCTAGGGTGAGGGTTAAGTTTAGGGTTAGGGTGAGGGTAAGGATGAGGATTAGGGTTAGGATTAGGGTTAGGGTGAGGGCTAGCATGAGGTTGAGGGTTAGGGTTAGTGTTAGATTAAGTTTTAGGTATCGGGTTAGGGTTAGGGTGAGGGTTAGGTTGAGGGTTAGGGTTACCGTGAAGGTGATGATTAGGGTTAGGGTGAGGGTTGGGTTTAGGATTAGGGTTAGCGTGAGGGTGAGTGTTAGCATTAGCGTTAGGGTTAGGGTTAGGGATAGGTTTCGGGTTAGGATTAGTGTTATTGTTAGGGTTAGGATTAGAGTTATGGTGAGGGTGAGTGTGGGGGTGAGGTTTACGGTTAGGGTGAGGTTTAGGTTGAGGGTTAGTATTAGGGTTAGTTTCAGGGTGAGGGTTAGGTTTATGGTGAGGGTTAGGGTAAGAGTTAGTGTTCGATTATGTTTAGGGATAGGGTGAGGGTTAGGGTTAAGGTTACGTTGAACATGAGGTTTAGGTTTACGTTGAGGATTAGGCTTAGAGTTAGGGCTAGGGTGAGGGTTTAGGTTAGGGTTAGGGTGAGGGTAAGGATGAGGATTAGGTTCAGGATTAGGGTTAGGTTGAGGGCTAGGGTGAGGGTGAGGGTTAGGGTTAGAGTTAGATGAAGGTTTAGGGTTAGGGTTGCGGTTAGGGTGAGGGTTAGGTTGAGGGTTAGGGTTTCGGTGAGAGTGAGGATTATGGATAGTGTGAGGGTTAGGGTTAGGATTAGGGTTAGCATGAGAGTGAGTGTTAGGATTAGGGTTAGGGTTTGGGTTAGGTTTAGGGTTAGGATTAGTGTTATTGTTAGGGTTAGGGTGAGAGTTGTGGTGAGGGTGAGGGTGAGGGTGAGGCTTACGGATAAGGTTAGGGTGAGGTTTAGGATTAGGTTTAGGATTAGGGTTAGGGTGAGGGTGAGGTTTAGGGTTAGATTTAGGGTTAGTAGGAGGGTTAGGTCGAGGGTTAAGTTTAGGGTTAGTTTTAGGGTTAAGGTTAGGGAGAAGGTTAGGTTGAGGTTTAGGGTTATGGTTAAGGTTAGGGTTAGGATTAAGGTGAGGGTGAAGGTGAGTGTGAGGGTTAGGGTTAGGGTTAGTCTTAGGCTTAAGTTTAGGCTGAGTGTGAGGGTGGAGGTGAAGATTAGGTTTAGGGTGATGTTTAGGATTAGGGCTAGGATGAGTTTTAAGATGAGGGTTAGGATTACTATTATGGTTAGGGCGAGGTCTAGGGTTAGGGTGAGGGTTAGGGTAAAGTTTAGGCTTAAGCTTAGGGTTAGGCTGAGCATGAGGTTGAGGGTGAGGTTTAGGGTTAGGGTGATGGTTAGGTTTACGGTTAGGGTGAGGGTTGAGATGAAGTTTAGGGTTAGGGTGAGAGTTAGGGTGAGGATGATGGTAAGGGTAAGGGTAATGTTTACGTTGAGGTTGAGTGTTAATGTGAGGGTGAGGGTTAGGGTAAAGTTTAGGGTTAGGGTTAGGGTTAAGGTTAGGGTTAGGGTGAGGGTTAGGGTTAGGATTAGGGTTAGGGTGAGGCTGAGTGTTAGCATTAGGGTTAGGGTTAGGGTTAGGGTTAGGATTAGTGTTCTTGTTAGGGTTAGGGTTAGAGTTATGGTGAGGGTGAGGGTTAGGGTTAGTGTTAGGGTTAAGGTTAGGGTGAGGATTAGGTTGAGGTTTAGGGTTAGGGATAGGTTTAGGGTTAGGATTAGGGTTAGGGTGAGGGTGAGTGTGAGTTTTAGGGTTAGGGTTAGGCTTATGCTTAGGGTTAGGCTGAGGGTGAGGATTAGGGTTAGGGTGATGTTTAGGGTTAGGGTTATAGTGAAGGATAGTGTTAGGGTTAGGGTCACAGTTAGGATTAGGGTGACGATGAGGTTTAGGGGTAGAGTTAGGGTTAGGGTGAGGGTTAGCATTAGAGTGAGGGTTAGGGTGGCGTTGACGGTAAGTATAAAGGTGAGGGTTAGGCTGAAGTTGAGGGTTACAGTAAGGGTGAGGGTTAGGGTTAGGGTGAGGGTTAGGGTGAGGTTTCAGGTGAGGGTGAGGGTTAGATTGAGGATTAGTGTTAAGGTTAGTGTGAAGTTTAGGGTGAGGATGAGGGTTACGGTTAGGGTGAGGGCTGGGAGAGGGTCAGGTTTAGGGTTAGTGTTAGGGTGAGGTTTAGGGTTAGGATGATGGTTAGTGTTAGTGTGAGGGTTAGTGTTAGGGTTAGGGTTAGTGTTAGGGTGAGGGTAAGTGTTAGGGTGAGGGTTAGGGTTAGGGTGAGTTTTATGGTTAGGATGAGGGTTACGGTTAGGGTTAGGATTATTGTTATCTTTAGGGTTAGGGTTTCGGTTATGGTGAGTATGAGGATTACATTTAGGGCTAGGATGAGTTTTAGGGATAGGGTTATGATTAGGGTTAGGGTCAGGTTGATGTTTAGTGTTAGAGTTACGGTTTGGGTGAGGCTGAGGCTGAGGGTTAGGGTTAGGATTAATGTTAGGGATAGGCTTAAGGTGAGGGTTAAGTTGTGGGTGAGGGTTAGAGTTAGGATTAGGAGTAGGATTAGGGTTACGGTTAGGGTGAGTGTGAAGGTTAGGGTTAGGGTTAGGGATAGGCTTAGGGTTAGGCTGAGGTTGAGGGTAAGGTTTAGGGTTAGGGTTAGGGTTAGGATGAGTGTGAGTGTTATTGTTAGTATTAGGGTTAGGGTGAGGGTGAGTGTGTGTGTTAGTTTTAGGGTTAGGTTTAGGGTTAGGTTTAGGTTGAGGTTTGAGGTTTGGTTTAGGGTTACAGTTAGGTTTATGGTGAGGGTGAGGTTTAGGGTTAGGCTGAGGGTGAGGGTGGGTTTGAGGATTCTAGTTAGGGTTAGGATTAGGATTAGGGTTAGGGATATTGTTAGTGTTATGTTTAGGGTTAAGTTTGTGGTGAGGGTGAGGCTGAGGGTGCAGGTGAGGGTGAGGGTTAGGGTTAGAGTTAGGGTGAGGTTTAGGGTAAGGGTGATGTTTAGGGTTAGAGTTAGAGTTAGGGTGAAGGTTAGGTTGAGGTTTAGGGTTAGTGTTAGTGTTAGGGGTAGGGTTAGCGTGAGAGTTAGGGGGAGGATTAGGGTTAGAGTTAGGGTGAGGGTTAGGATTAGGGTTAGGGTGCAGGTGAGTGTGTGTTTTAGGGTCAGGTTTAGGGTTAGGCTTAGGGTTAGGCTGATGGTGAGGTTGAGGGTGAGGGTTAGGGTTCGGTTTGGGGTGAGGGTTAGGATTAGGGTTAGGGGTAGGTTGAGTGTTAGGATGAGGTTTATGGTTAGGATTTGGATAAGGCTGAGGGCTAGGCTGAGGGTTAGGATGAGGGTTAGGGTTAGAGATAGGCTTAGGTTTAGGATTAGGGTTAGGGTGAGGTTGAGTGTGAGGGTTAGTGTTAAGGTTAGGGTTAGGCTTATAGTTAGTGTGAGGGTTAGGGTTAGGTTTTGGGTTAGGGTGAGGTTGAGGCTGAGGATTAGGTTTAGGGTTAGGATTAGCTTTAGGGTTAGTGTTAGGGTTAGGGTTAGTGTTAGGATTATGTTGAGGGTTAGGAATAGGATTAGGGTTAGGGTTAGACTTAGGGTTAGGCTGAGGGTGAGGGTGGGTGTGATGATTAGAGTTAGGGTTAGGGTTAGGCTTAGGGTTAGGGTTATGTTAGTGTTATGGTTAGGGTTAAGTTTGTGGTGAGGGTGAGGCTGAGGGTGAGGGTTATGTTTATGGATAGGGTTAGGGTTACGGTTAGTGTTAGGGTTATTATTATTGTTAGGCTTAGAGTTAGATTTATGGTGAGGGTGAGGATACGGGTGAGGGTTAGGTTTAGGGTTAGGGTGGGGTTTACGGTTAGGGTTAGGATTAGGGTTCGGGTGAGGTTGACGTTTAGGGTTAGATTTAGGGTAGTGTTAGTGTGAGGGTTAGTGTTAGCGTTAGGGTTAGTGTTACAGTGAGGGTAAGACTTAGGGTGAGGGTTTGGGTTAAGGTGACGGTTATGGTTATGGTGAGGTTTAGTATTAGGTTTAGGGTTGTTGTTAGGTTTCGGTTTAAGGTTACTGTTATGGTGCAGGTGAGGGTGAGGTTTAAGGTTAGGGTTAGGGTGAGTTTTAGGGTGAGGGTGAGGTTTAGGGTTAGAGTTAGGGTTAGGGTAAGGGTTAGGTTGAGGGTTAGGGTTAGGGTTAGTGTTAGGGTGAGATTAGGGCGAGGTTTAGGGTTAGGGTAAGGGTGAGGGTTAGGATTAGGGTTAGCATGGGGGTGAGTGTGTGTGTTAGGGTTAGGTTTAGGGTTAGGCTTAGGATTAGTCTGAAGGTGAGGTTGAGGGTGACGGTTAGGATTAGGGTTAGGGTGAGGGTGAGGTTGAGGGTTAGGATTAGGGTTAGGGTGAGGGTTAGGATGAGGCTTAGTGTTAGGATTAGGGTTAGCGTGAGGGCTAGGGTGAGGTTTAGGGTTAGGTTAAGGTTTAGGGTTAGGCTTAGGGTTAGGCTGAGCGTGAGGTAGAGGTTGAGGGTTAGGGTTATGGTGATGGTTAGGTTTATGGTAAGGGTGAGGGTTAGGATGAGGTTTAGGTTAGGGGGAGATTTAGGGTGAGGATGGTGGTAAGGGTAAAGGTGAGGTTTAGGCTGAGGGTGAGGGTTAAGATAATGGTGAGTGTTAGGGTTAGGTTTTCGGTTAGGGTGAGGGTTAGGATTAGGCTTTGGGTGAGGGTTAAATTGAGGTTTAGGGTTAGGGTTAGTGTAAGGTTTATGGTGAGGATGAGGGTTAGAGTTAGGGTTAGGATTATTTTTAGGTTTAGGGTGAGGGTGAGGTTTTCTGTTGGAAAGAGGGTTAGGGTGAGGGTTAGGGTGAAGGTTAAGGTTAGGGTAAGGGTTATCATGGGGGTGATGGTAAGGGTAAACATGAGGGTTAGGCTGAGGGTGAGGGTTACAGTGGGATGAGGGTTAGGGTTAGGGTGAGGGTTAGGGTTAGAGGAACGGTGTGGGTTAAGGTTAGATTGAGAATTAGAGTTAGGGTTAGTGTGAGGTTTAGGGTGAGGATGAGGGTTAGTGTTAGGGTGATGGCTAGGGTGAGATGAGGGTTAGGTTTAGCTTTAGGGTGAGGTTTCGGGTTAGGGTGATGATTAGGGTTAGTTTGAGGGTTAGTGTTAGGCTTAGGGTTAGTGTTACGGTGAGAGTAAGTGTTAGGGTGAGTGTTATGTTTAGGGTGAGTGTTATGGTTAGGTTGAGGGTTAGGGTTAGGATTAGGGTTATTGTTAGGGTTAGGGTTACAGTTATAGTGAGGGTGAGGGTGAGGGTTAGGGTTAGGGTTAGGATGAGGTTTAGGTTTAGCGTTAGGTTTAGAGTTAGGTTTAGGGTGAGAGTGAGGTTTATGGTTAGACTTAGGGTTAATGTTCGGGTTAGGGTTATGGTGATTGTTTGGGTTAGAGTTAGGCTTAGGCTTAGGTTTATGCCAAGCATGAGGGTGAGGGTTAGGCTTATGGTTAGGATGAGGTTTAGGGTTCGGGTTAGGGTGAGGGTTAGGATGAGGTTTAGGGTTAGGATTTGTGTTAGGGTGAGGGTTAGGTTTAGGGAGACGGTTAGGTTTAGGAGGGTTAGGGTTAGGCTTAGGATGTGTGTGAAGGTCAGGGTTAGGGTTAGGCTTAGGTTTAGGGTGAGGGTTAGGGTTAGGGGTTTGGTTAAGTTGAGGGTGAGGCTGAGGATTAGGGTTAGGTTTAGGGTTAGGTTTTGGGTTAGGTTTAGGGTTAGGGATTGGGTTACAATTAGGGTTAGCGTTAGGGTTAGGGTTAGGCTTAAGGTTAGGCTGAGGGTGAGGTTGGGGTTGAGGTTTAGAGTTAGGGTTAGGATTACGATTATTGTTAGTGTTATGGTTAGGGTTAAGTTTGCAGTGAGGGTGAGGCTGAGGGTAAGGGTTATGGTTATTGTTAGGGTTAGGGTTAGTGTTATTTTTAGGGTTAGGGTTAGAGTTACGGTGAGATTGAGGGTGAGGGTGAGGGTTGGAGTTAGGGTGAGGTTTAGTGTTAGGGTTAGGGTGAGGGTGAGTTTTACGGTTAGAGTTAGTGTTATGGGGAGCGTCAGGCTGAGGTTTATGGTTAGGGTTAGTGTTAAGGGCAGGGTGAGGTATAGGTTGAGGTTTAGGGATAGGGTTAGGTTTAGTATTAGGTTTCGGGTGAGGGTGAGGGTGAGTGTGAGGGTTAGGGTGAGGTTTAGGCTTAGGCTTAGGTTTAAGCTGAGGGTGAGGGTGGGGGTGAGGATTAGGGTTTGGGTGATGGTTCGGGTTAGGGTTAGTGTTATTGTTAGGGTTAGGGTTAGAGTTACGGTGAGGGTGAGGGTGTGGGTGAGGGTTAGGCTTAGGGTTAAGGTGGGGTTTAGGGTTAGGGTTAGGGTTAGTGTGAGGGTGAGGTTTAGGTTTAGATTTAGGGTTAGGGGGAGGGTTAGGGTTAGGGTTAGGCATAGGGTTAGTGTGAGGGTTAGGGTGAGGGTGAGGTTTAGGTTTAGGTTTAGGGTTATGGTTAGGGTTAGTGTGAGGGTTAGTTTTAGGGTTAGGGTTAGTGTTAGGGTGAGGGTAAGTTTTAGGGTGAGAGTTTTGGTTAGGGTGAGCGTTATGGTTTGGGTGAGGGATAGGATTAGGTTAGGGTTATTGTTAGGGTTAGGTTTAGGGTTTTGGTTACGGTGAGGGTGAAGTTGAGGTTTAGGGTTTGGGTTAGGTTTAGAGTGAGGGTTAGGATGAGGGTGAGGTTTACGGTTGGATTTAGGGTTAGGGTGAGGATTAGGGTTTGGGTTACTCTTATGGTTAGGGTTAGGGTGAAAGTTAGTTGGAGGATTAGGGTAAAGGTTAAGGTTAGGGTTTGGTTTAGGGTTTCAGTTTCGGTGAGTGTGAGGGTTAGGATTAGGGTTAAGGTGAGGATGAGGTTTAGGGTTAGACTGAGGGATAGGGTGAGGCTGAGGGTGAGGGTGAGGTTTAGGGTTAGTGTTAGGATGATGTTTAGGGTTATGTTTAGGTTGAGTGTGAGGGTTATGGTTAGGGTTAGGTTTAGCCGTAAGTTTAGGCTGAGGGTTTGGCTGAGGGTGAGAGTTAGGGTTAGTTTGAGGGTTAGGGTTAGGGTTAGGGTGAAGTTTAGTGTTAGGGTTAGGGTTAGAGTTATGCTTAGGTTGAGGGTGAGATTTAGACGTAGAGTTAGTTTTAGGGTGAGGGTTAGGGTGAGTGTTAGGGTTAGGGTGAGGATTAGGGTAGGGGTGACGGTAAGGGTAAATGTGAGTGTTAGGCTTGAGGGTGATGGTTACGGTACGGTTGAGGGTTAGGGTTAGGGTGAGGGTTAGGGTTAGTGTTAGGGTGGGAGTTAGGATTCGGGTCAAGTTTAGGGTTAGGGTGAGGGTTAGCGTAAGGGTTATGGTGAGGGTGAGGTTTAGGGTTAGGTTGAGGGTTAGGGTTAGGATTAGGGTTAGGGTGAGGGTGAGGGTTAGTGTTAGTGTTAGGGTGAGGGTAAGTGTTAAGTTGAGGGTTAGGGTTAGGTTGAGGGTTATGTTATGGTTGAGGTGTAGAGTTAGGGTTAGGGTTATTGTTAGGGTTAGGGTTATGTTACCATTATGGTGAGGGTGAGGGTGAGGGTTAGGTTTAGGATTAGGATGAGGTTTAGGTTTAGAGTAAGTGTTAGAGTTAGGGTTAGTGTGAGAGTGAGGTTTAGGGATAGAGTTAGGGTTAGTGTTATGGTTAGTGTTATGGTTAGGTTTAGGGTTAAGGTGAGGGTTTGGGTTAGAGTTAAGCTTAGGCTTAGGCTTAGGCCAAGCATGAGGGTGAGGGTTGGGGTTAGGGTTAAGGTGAGGGTTAGTATGAGGTTTAGGTTTAGGATTAGTGTTAGGGTGAGGACTAGGGTGAGGGTTAGTGTTTGGGTTAGGTTTAGGGATAGGTTTAGGTTTAGAATTAGGGTTGGGTTGAGCGTCATTGTGAGTGTCAGCGTTACGGTTAGGCTTATGGTTAGGGTGAGAATTAGGGTTAGGGTTTTGGTTAGGGTGAGGGTGAGGCTGAGGATTAGGGTTAGGTTTACGATTAGGTTTTGTGTTAGGTTTAGGCTTAGGCTTAGAGTTAGGGTTAGGGTTAGTCTTAGGATTAGGCTGAGTGTGAGGTTGGGGTTGAGGATTAGGTTAAGGGTTAGGATTAGGGTTATTGTTAGTGTTATGGTTAGGGTTAAGTTTGCACTGAGGGTGAGGCTGAAGTTGAGGCTTATGGTTAGGGTTAGGGTTAGTCTTATTTTTAGGGTTAGGGTTAGATTTACGGTGAGATTGAGGGTTAGGGTGAGGGTTAGGGTTAGGGTGAGGTTTAGGGTGAGGTTTAGGGTTAGGGTTAGGGTGAGTTTTAGGGTTAGAGTTAGTGTTAGGGGGATGGTTAGGTTCAGGTTTAGGGTTAGGATTATTGTTAGGGTTAACGGGGAGGGTGAGGGTTAGGTTGAGGTTTAGGGATAGGGTAGATTTAGTATTAGGGGTAGGGTGAGTGTGAGTGTGACAGTTAGGGTGAGGGTTAGGCATAGGCTTAGGGTTAGGCTGAACGTGAGGGGGGGTGAGGATTAGGGTTACGGTGATGGTTTGGGTTAGGGTTAGTGTTATTGTTAGGGTTAGGGTTAGAGTTATGGTGAGGGTGAGGGTGCGGTTGAGGGTTAGGCTTAGGGTTAGGGTGGGGTTTCAGATTAGGGTTTGGGTTAGTGTGAGGGTGAGGTTTAGGGTTAGAATTAGGGTTATGATTAGGGTTAGAGTGAGGGTTAGGGATAGGGTTAGTGTTAGAGTTAAGGTGAGGGTGAGGGTTAGGTTGAGGTTTAGGGTTATGGTTATGGTTAGGTTTAGTGTGAGGGTTAGTGTTAGGTTTAAGGTTAGTGTTAGGGTGAGGGTAAGTTTTAGGGTGAGATTTTGGGTTAGGGTGAGGGTTATGGTTATGGTGAGGGTTAGGATTAGTGTTAAGGTTATTGTTAGGGTTAGGTTTAGGCTTTTGGTTTCAGTGAGCGTGAGGGTGAGGTTTAGGGTTAGGGTTAGGGTGAGGTTTAGGGTTAGGGTTAGTGTTAGGGTTAGGGTTAGGGCGATAGTTAGGAGTACATTTAGGGTTAGGGTTAGGCTTATAGTTAGAGTTAGGTTTATGGTTTCGGTTACGGTGAGGGTGAGTTTCAGTATTAGGGTTAGGGTGAGTGTGAGGTTTAGGGTGAGAATTAGGGTTAGGGTGAGGCTACACGTGAAGGTGAGGGTTAGGGTTAGGGTTAGGATTAGGATTAGGGTTAGGATTAGGGTGAGTGTGAAGGTTATGGTTAGGGTTAGTGATAGCCTTAGGTTTAGGCTGAGGGTTTGCGTGAGGGTGAGGGTTATGCTTAGTTTGAGGGGTAGGGTTAAGTTTAGGTGAGGTTTAGGGTTAGAGTTAGTGTTAGGGTGAGGCTGAATGTGAGGGTTATGATTAGGGTTAGTGTTAGAGTTAGGGTTAGGGTGAGGGTTAGGATGATGGTGAGTGTTAGAGTGATGGTTAGAGTTAAGGCTAAGGTTAGGTTTAGGATTAGGGTAAGAGTGAGCGTGAGTGTGAGGGTTAGGTTAGGGTTAGGGTTAGGCTTAGATTTAGGGTGATGGTTAGGGCTAGGGTTTGGGTTAGGGTGACGGAGTGGCTGAGGATTAGGGTTAGGTTTTGTGTTATGTTTAGAGTTAGGGTTAGTTTTAGGGTTAGGGTTAGTGTTAGGGTTAAGTTGTGGGATAGGGTTAGGGTTAGGCTTAGGCTTAGGCTGAGGATGAGTTTGGGGGTGAGGTTTAGGGTTATGGTTAGGGTTAGGCTTGTGGTTAGGTTTATTTTTAGTCTTATGGTTAGGGTTAAGTTTGAGGAGACGGTGAGGCTGAGGGTGAGGGTTATGGTTAGGGTTAGGGTTAGGGTTAGTTCTGTTTTAGGGTTAGGGTGAGAGTTACAGTGAGGTTTAGGATGAGGGTGAAGGTTAGGTTTAGGGTGGGGTTTAGAGTTCGGGTTAGGGTTAGGGTGAGGGTGAGGTTTAGGGTTAGAATTAGGGTTACGGGGTGGGTTAGGGTGAGGTTTAAGTTTAGGTTTAGGGTTAGGGTTAGTCTTAGGGTGAGGATAAGTGTTAGGGTGAGGGTATGGGTTTGGGTGAGGGTTATGGTTAGGGTAAGGGTTAGGATTAGGGTTAGGGTTATTGTTAGGGTTAGGTTTAGGGTTATGGTTGCGGTGAGATTGAGGGTGAGGGTGAAATTTAGGGTTAGATATAGGGTTAGGGTGAGGGTTAGGGTGAGGGTTAGGGTTAGGCTTAGTTTGAGGGTGAGGGTTAGGTTGAGGTTTAGGGTTAGGGTTAGGGTTAGAGTTAGTGTGAGGGTTAGTGTTAGGGTTAGGGTTAGTCTTAGGGTGAGGGTAAGTGTTAGGGTGAGTATATGGGTTAGGGTGAGGGTTAATGTTAGTGTGAGGGTATGGGTTAGGGTGAGGGTCATGGTTAGGGTGAAGGTTAGGATTAGGGTTAGGGTTATTGTTAGGGTTAGATTTAAGGGTATGTTTGAGGTGAGGGTGAGGGTTAGGGTTAGGGTGAGGTTTAGGTTTTTGTTTAGGATTAGAGTTAGTGTTAGAGTGAAGGTGAGGTTTAGGGTTAGGGTTAGGGTTAGGGTGATGGTTAGGTTGTGGGTTAGGGTTAGGGTTAGTGTTAGGGTTAGGGTTAGGTGAGAGTTAGGGAGAGGGTTAGGATTAGGGTTAGTTTTAGGGATAGGATTAGGGTTAGGCTTAGGGTGAGGGTGAGTGTGTGTGTTAGTGTTAGGTTTAGGTTTAGGCTTAGGGTTAGGCTGAGAGTTAGGTTGAGGTTGAGGGTTAGGGTTAGGGGGAGGGTTAGGATGAGGGTTAGGGTTAGGATTAGGGTTAGGGTAAGGGCTAGGGTGAGTGTGAGGTTTAGTGTTAGGGTTAGGGTGAGGTTTAGTGTTAGGGTTATGGTTAGGGTGAGGGTGAGGTTTAGCGTTAGAATTAGGGTTAGGGTGAGGCTGAAGGTGAGGGTTAGGGTTATCGTTTGGGTTAGTGTTAGTGTTAGGTTTAGGTTTAGGTTTAGGGTGAGGGTGAGGGTGAGGGTGAGTGTTAGGTTTAGGGTTAGGGTTAGGGTTAGGGTGAGTGTGAGGGTTAGGTTTAGGGTTAGGGTGAGGGTTAGGGTTAGTGTTATGAGGAGGATTAGGATGATGGTTAGGGTTAGGATTAGGGTTAGGGTGAGGGCTAGAGTGAGTGTGAGGTTTAGGGTTAGGGTTAGAGTGAGGTTTAGGTTTAGGGTTAGAGTTAGGGTTAAGGTGAGGCTGAGGATGAGGGTTAGAGTTAGGGTTAGGATTAGGATTAGGGTAAGGTTTAGGGTGAGCATGAGCGTTAGGGTTAGGTTTAGGGTTAGTCTTAGGGTTACACTGATTGTGAGGGTGAGGGTGAGGCTTAGGGTTAGGATTAGGGTTAGGGTGAAGGTGAGCATGTGTGTTAGGGTTAGGTTTAGGGGTAGGCTTAGGGTTAGGCTGAGGGTGAGGTTGAGGGTGAAGGTTCGGTTTAGGGTAAGGGTTAGGGTAAGGGTTAGAAGGAGGGTTAGGATGAGGGTTAGGGTTAGGATTAGGGTTAGGGTGAGGGCTAGGGTGAGGGTGAGGTTTAAAATTAGGGTTAGGGTAAGTGTTGGGGTTAGGGTTAGGTTAACAGTTTTGGTTCTGGATAAGTATAGCGTTAGGGTAAGGTTTACAGTGAGGTTGAGGCTTAGGCTTAGGGTTAGGGTTAGGCTAGGTTTAGGCTGAGGGTGAGGGTGAGGCTGAGGGTTAGGGTTAGGGTGAGTGTTAGGGTTTGGGTTACGGTGAGAGTTAGGGTTCGCTTTAAGTTTAGGGTTAGGTTGAGTGTTAGGGTTAGGGTTATGGTGAGCGTGAGGGTTAGGTTTAGGTTGACCATTAGGGTTAGCGATAGGGTTAGGTTGAGGGTTAGTGTTAGGGTGAGGGTGAGGGTTAATATGAGGATTAGGGTTCAGATTAGAGTTAGTGTGAGGGCTAGGTTGAGGGTGATGTTTAGGGTTAGTTTTAGGTTGAGGTTGAGGTTTAGGGTTAGGGTTAGCGTGAGGGTTTGGATCAGAGTTAGGGTTACGGTGATGTGAGGGTTAGGGTTAGGTTGAGGGTTAGGGTTAGAATTAGGGTTAGGGTGAGGGTGAGTATTAGGATTAGGGTTAGGCTTAGGGTTAGGGTTAGGTTTAGGTTTAGGATTAGTATTATTGTTAGGGTTAGGGATAGAGTTACAGTGAGGGTGAGGTTGAGGGTTAGGGTTAGGTTTAGGGTGAGGTTTAGGGTTAGTGTTAAGATTAGGTTTAGGGTGAGATTGAGGTTTAGGGTTAGATATAGGGTTAGTGGGAGGGTTAGGTCTAGGTTTTGGGTTAGGGTTAGTGTAGGGTTAAGGTTAGGGTGAGGGTGAGGGTGAGGGTGAGGGTTAGGTTTACGGTTAGGCTTATGCTTAGGGTTATGCTGAGGGTGAGGGTGGGTTTGAGGATTAGGGTTAGGATGATGGTTAGGATTAGGGTTAGGGTGAGGGCTGGGGAGAGGGTGAGGTTTAGGGTAAGTCTTAGGCTTAGGCTAAGGGTTAGGCTGAGCATGAGGTTGAGGGTGAGGGTTAGTGTTAGCATGATGGTTAAGTTTATGGTTAGGGTGAGGGTTAAGATGAGGTTAGGGTTAGGGTGTGGGTTAGGGTGAGGATGATGGTAAGGGTAAAGGTGACTTTTAGGCTGAGGGTGAGGGTTAAGATAAGGGTGAGGGTTAGGGTTAGGTTTAGGGTTAGGGTAGGTTTAGGTTTAGGTTTAGCGTGTGGGTTATATTGAGGATTAGGTTTAGGGTTAATGTGAGGGTTATGGTTAGGGTGGGGGTTAGGGTTCGGTTTAGGATTATTGTTAGTGTTAGTTGTAGGGTTACGGTTATGGTCAGGGTGAGGGTGAGGGTTAGGGTTAGGGTTAGGGTGAGGTTTAGTGTTAGGGTTAGGGTGAGGTTGAGGTTTAGGTGTAGAGTTAGGGTTAGGGTGAGGGTTAGGGTGAGGGTTGGGGTTAGGGTGCGGGTTAGGGTGGGGGTGACGGTTAGAGTAAAGGTGAGGGTTAGTCTGAGAGTGAGGGTTACGGTAAGGGTTAAGGTTAGGGTTAGGGTGAGGGTTGGGATTAGGGTTAGGCTTAGGCTTAGGCCCAGCATGAGGGTGAGGGTTAGGGTTCGGGATTGGGTGAGGGTTAGGGTTAGGGTTAGGGTGAGGGTTATGATGAGGTTTAGGGTTAAGATTAGCGTTAGGGTGAGTGCTAGGGTGAGGTTTAGGGTGAGGGTTAGTGTTAGGGATAGGGTTAGGGTTACGATTAGGGTTAGGGTAAGGGTGAGTGTCAGGGTTAGGGTTATGGTTAGGCTTAGAGTTAGGGTGAGGGTTAGGGTTAGGGTTTGGGTTAGGCTGAGGTTGAGGCTGAGGATTAGGGTTAGGTTTAGGGTTAGGTGTAGGGTTGTGTTTAGGGTTAGGGTTAGTATTAGGGTTAGGGTTAGGGATACGGTGAGGGTTAGTGTTAGGGTTAGGCTTAGGGCTAGGCTTTGGGTTAGTCTGAGGTTGAGGGTGGAGTTGAGGATTAGGGTTAGGGTGATGGTTAGGATTAGGGTTAGGGTGAGGGCTGGGGAGAGGGTGAGGTTTAGGGTAAGACTTAGGCTAAGGCTTAGGCTTAGGCTGAGCATGAGGTTGAGTGTATGGGTTAGGGTTAGCATGATGGTTAGGATTACCGTTAGGTTGAGTGTTAGGATGAGGTTAGGGTTAGGGTTTGGGTTAGGGTTAGGATGATGGTAAGGGTAAAGGGGAGGTTCAGATTGAGGGTGAGGATTAAGATAACGGTGAAGGTTAGGGTTAGTATTAGGGTTAGGGTAGGTTTAGGTTTTGGGTAAGGGTGAGGTTTACATTGAGGATTAGGTTTAGGGTTAGGGTGAGGGTTATGGTTAGGGTGAAGGTTAGGGTTCGGGTTAGGGTTATTGTTAGTGTTAGGGTTAGAGTTACAGTGAGGTTGAGGGTGAGGGTGAAGGTTAGGTTTAGGGTGGGGTTTAGAGTTACAGTTAGGGTTGGGTGAGGGTGAGGTTTAGGGTTAGAATTAGGGATACGGGGTGTATTAGGATGAGGATCAGGTTTAGGGTTAGTGTTAGAGTTAGGTTGATGGTGAGGATTAGGTTGAGGTTTTGGGATAGGGTTGGGTTTAGGATTAGGGTTAGGGTTAGGGTGAGTGTGAGGGTTAGTGTGAGGGTTAGGCTTAGGCTTAAGGTTAGGCTTAGGGTGAGGGTGGGAGTGAGGATTAGGGTTAGGGTGATGTTTCGGGTTAGGGTTAGTGTTATTGTTAGGGTTAGTGTTATAGTTACGGTGAGGGTGAGGGTGCGGTTGAGGGTGAGGGTTAGGGTTAGGGTGGGGTTTAGGGTTAAGTTTATGGTGAGGGTGAGGTTTAGGGTTAGATATAGGGTTAGGGTGAGGGTTAAGGTGAGGATTAGGGTGAGGGTTAGGGTTAAGGTTAGTGTTAGGGTTAGGTTGAGGGTGAGGGTTAGGTTGAGGTTTAGGGTTAGGATTAGGGTTAGGCTTAGTATGAGGGTTAGTGTTAGCGTTAGGGTTACTCTATCGGTGAGGGTAAGTGTTAGGGTGAGGGTATGGGTTAGGGTGAGGGTTATGGTTAGGGTGAGGTTTAGGATTAGGGTTAGAGTTATTGTTAGGGTTACGGTTAGGGTTAAGGTGAGAGTGAGGGTGCGGTTGAGGGTTAGGTTTAGGGTGGGTTTTAGAGTTAGGGTTAGGGTTAGGGTTAGGGTGAGGGTGAGGTTTAGGTTTAGATATAGGGTTAGGATGAGGATTAGGGTTAGGGTTAGGTTTAGGGTAAGTGTGACGGTTAGTGTTAGGGTTAGGGTTAGTCTTAGGGTGAGGGTTATGGTTAGGGTGAGGTTTAGGATTTGGGCTAGGGTTATTGTTATTGTTAGGTTTAGGGTTATGGTTGCGGTGAGGGTGAGGGTGATAGTTAGGGTTAGGGTTAGGGTGAGGTTCAGGGTTTGGGTTAGGGTTAGAGTTAGGGTTAGAGTGAGGGTGAGGTTTAGTGTTAGGGTTATGGTTTGGGTGAGGGTTAGGTTGAGGGTTAGGGTTAGCGTTAGTGTTAGGGTTAGGGTTAGGTGAGAGATATGGAGAGGATTAGGATTGGAGTTAGTCTTAGGGATAGGATTAGGGTTAGGGTGAGTGTGAGTGTGTGTGTTAGGGTTAGGTTTAGGTTTAGGCTTAGCGTTAGGCTGAGGGATAGGTTGAGGGTGAGGGTTAGGTTTAGGGGGAGGATTAGGATGAGGGTTAGGGTTGGGATTAGGGTTAGGGTAAGGGCTAGGCTGAGGGTGAGGTTTAGTGTTAGGGTTAGGGTGAGGTTTAGGATTAGGGTTAGAGTTAGGGTTAAGGTGAGGCTGAAGTTGAGGGTTAGGGTTATCGTTAGTGTTAGGGTTAGTGTTAGGCTTAGGTTTAGCTTTAGGGTTAGGGTGAGGGTTACGCTTAGGCTTAGGGTTAGGTTTAGGGAGACTGTGAGAGTTAGTGTTAGGGTTAGGGTTAGGCTTAGGGTTAGGCTGATTGTGACGGTGAGAGTTAGGGTTAGGGTTATGAGGAGCGTTAGGATGATGATTGGGTTAGGATTAGGGTTAGGTTGAGTTCTAGTGTGAGGGTGAGGTTTAGGTTTAGTTTTAGGGTGAGGTTTAGGGTTAAAGTTAGAGTTAGGGTTAAGGTGAAGCTGAGGTTGAGTTTTAGGCTTAGGGTTAGGATTAGGATTAGGGTAAGGGTTAGTGTGAGCATGAGGGTTAGGGTTAGGGTTAGGCTTAGGGTTACACTGATGGTGAGGGTGAGCGTGAAGGTTAGGGTTAGGATTAGGGTTAGGGTAAAGGTGAGCATGTGTGTTAGGGTTAGGTTTTGGGGTAGGCTTAGGGTTAGGCTGAGGGTGAGGTTGAGGGTGACAGTTAGGGTTAGGATAATGGTTAGTGTAAGGGTTAGAGGGAGTGTTAGGATGAGGGTTAGGTTTAGGAATAGGGTTAGGGTGAGGGCTAGGGTGAGGGTGAGGTTTAAGGTTAGGTTTACTGTGAGGGTTAGGGTTAGGGTTAGGGTGAGGGTTTTGGTTCGGGTTAAATTTAGGGTTAGGATAAGGGTTAAGGTGAGGGTGAGGGTTAGGTTTACGTTAGGATTAGGGTTAGGGTGAGGGTGAGTGTGAGGGTTAGGGTTAGTGTTAGTGTGAGGGTTAGGATGAGGGTTAGGATTAGGGTAAGGGGGAGGGCTAGTGTGAGGGTGAGGTTTAGGGTTAGGGCTAGTGTGACGTTTAGGTTTAGGGTCAGTGTTAGGGTTAGGGTGAGGGTGAAGTTCAGGGTTAGAGTTAGGGTTAGGGTGAAGCTTATGGCTAGGGTTAGGGTTAGGGTTAGTTTTAGATTTAGGGTTAGAGTGAGGGTTAGAGTGAGTGTGAGGGTTTGGCTTAGGGTTATTATAGGGTTAGGGTAAGGGTTAGGGTGAGTGTGAGGGTTAGGGTTAGGGTTAGGGTTAGGCTAGGTTTAGGCTGAGGGTGAGGGTGAGGGTGAAGGTTAGGGTTAATGTGAGGGGTAGAGTTAGGGTTATGGTGAGCGTGAGGGTTAGGTTTAAGTTGACCATTAGGGTTTGGGTTAGTATTAGGGTTAGGGTAAGGGTTAGGGTGAGGGTGAGGGTTAAGATTCGGATTAGGGTTCAGATTAGAGTTAGGGTGAGGGCTAGTTTGAGGCTGAGGGATAGGGTTTGTGTTTGGTTGAGGTTTAGGTTTAGGGTTAGGGTAAGGGTGAGGGTTTGGATAAGATTTAGGGTTACAGTGATGTGAGGGTTAGGGTTAAGTTGAGGGTTAGGGTTAGAATTAGGGTTAGGTGAGGGTGAGTGTTAGGATTAGGGTTAGGCTTAGGGTTAGGGTTAGGGTTAGTGTTATGATTAGTGTTATTGTTAGGGTTAGGGTTAGAGTTACAGTGAGGGTGAGGGTGAGGGTTAGGGTTAGTTTTAGGGTGAGGTTTAGGGTTAGGGTTAGGACTAGGGTTAGGGTGAGAGTGAGGTTTAGGTTTAGATTTAGGGTTAGGGGGAGGGTTAGTTCGAGGGTTAGCGTTAGGGTTAGTGTTAGGTTTAAGTTTAGGGTGATGGTTAAGTTGAGTTTTAAGGTTAGGGTTAGGGTTAGGGTTAGAATTAAGGTTAGGGTGAGGGTGACTGTGAGGTTTCGGTTTACGGTTAGGCTTAGGGTTAGGGTTAGGCTGAGCGTGAGTGTGGGGTTGAGGATTAGGGTTAGGGTGATGGTTAGGATTAGGGTTAGGGTGAGGGCTGGGGAGAGGGTGCGGTTTAGGGTAAGTCTTAGGCTTAGGCTTAGGGTTAGGCTGAGCATGAGGTTGAGTGTGAGGGTTAGTGTTAGCATGATGGTTAATTTTAAGGTTAGGGTGAGGGTTAGGATGAGGTTAGGGTTAGGGTGTGGGTTAGTTTGAGGATGATGGTAAGGGTAAAGTTGACTTTTAGGCTGAGGGTGAGGGTTAAGATAAGGGTGAGGTTTAGGGTTAGGTTTAGGGTTAGGGTTAATGATAGGGTGAAAGTGAGGGTGAGTTTTAGGATTAGAGTTAGGTTTAAGGAGAGGCTGAGGGTGAGGGTTAGGGTTAGGGGTAGGATTAGGATTAGGGTAAGGATTAGGGTGAGTGTGAGGGTTAGGGTTAGTGTTAGGGTCAGGCTTTTGGTTACACTGAGGGTGAGGGTGAGGGTGAGGGTTAGGGTTAGGATTTGGATTAATGTGAGGGTGATTGTGTGTGTTAGTGTTAGGTTTAGCGTTAGGCTTAGGGTTAGGCTGAGGGTGAGGTTGAGGTTGAGGGTTAGGTTTAGGATGAGGGTTGGCTTAAGGGTTAGGGATAGGTTTACGATGAGGGTTAAGGTTAGGATTAAGGTTAGGGTGAGGGCTAGGTTGACGGTAAGGTTTAGCGTTAGGTTTAGGGTGAGGTTTTAGGTTTGGGTTAGTTTTAGGTTGAGAGTTACGTTTCAGGTTATGTTTAGGGCTAGGGTGAGGGTTAGGGTAAGGATTAAGGTGAGGGTGAGGGTTAGGGTTCGGTTGAGGGTAAGGCTTACGATTAGGGTTAGGATGAGGTTTAGGGTGAGGGTGAGGTTTAAGGTTAGGTTTATGATTAGGATTACGGTTAGGGTTAGGGTGAGTGTGAGGGTTATGGTTAGATTTAGGGTTAGGCTGAGGGTGAGGGTGAGGGTGAGGTTAGGGTTAGGGTGAGGTTTAGGTTTAGGGTTAGGTTTAGGGTTAGGGTGAGCATGAGGTTTAGTGTTAGAGGTAGGGTTAAGGTGAAGCTGAGGGTGAGGTATAGGGTTAGGGTTAGGTTTAGGCTTAGGGTTAGGCTGAGGGTGAGGGTGGGGCTGAGGATTAGAGTTAGCCTTAGGGTTTGGCTTAGTGTTAGGTTTATTTCTAGTGTTATGGTTAGGGTTAAGTTTGCGGTGAGGCTGAGGCTGAGTGAGAGAGTTATGGTTAGGGTTATTGTTAGGGTTAGGGTTTGTGTTATTGTTATGGTTAGGCTTAGAATTACGGTTAGGTTGAGGGTGAGGGTGAAGTTTAGGGTTAGGGTGCGGTTTAGGGTTATTGTTAGGGTTAGACTGAAGGTGAGGGTGGGGGTGAGGATTAGGGTTAGGGTGAGGCTGATTGTGTGTGTTAGGGTTAGGTTTAGGGTTAGGCTTAGGGTTAGGCAGAGTGGGAGGTTGAGGGGGAGGGATAGAGTTAGAGGGTGACTTAGTATGAGGGTTAGGTTTAGGATTAGGTTTATGGTAAGGGCTAGGGTGAGGGTGAGGTTTAGGGTTAGGGTTAGGGTGAGGGTTAGGGTTATGGTTAGGGTTAGGGTGAGGGTGAGGGTGAGGTTTAGGGTTAGAATTAGGGTTCGGGTGAGGATGAGGGTGAGGGTTAGGGTTAGGGTTAGTGTTAGTGTTAGGGATAAGGTTAGGGTGAGGGTTAGGGTGAGGGTGAGGGTTAGGGTTAGGGTTAGGATTAGGATTATGGTTAGGGTTAGGGTGAGTGTGAGGGTTAGGGTTAGGTTTAGGCTGAGGGTGTGGGTGAGGCTGAGGTTAGTATTAGGGTGAGGTATAGGTTTAGGTTTAGGGTGAGCATGAGGTTTAGTGTTAGAGGTAGGGTTAAGGTGAGGCTGAGGGTGAGGGTTAGGGTTAGGTTTAGGATTAGGATTAGGGTAAGGGTTAGGGTGAGCTTGAGGGTTAGGGTTAGGGTTAGGGTTATGCGTAATGTTACAGTGTGGATGAGGGTGAGTGTTAGGGTTAGGGTTAGGATTAGGATTAGGGTAAGGGTTAAGGTGAGGTTTAGGATAATGCATAGGTTAGGGAGAGTGTGAGGTTTAGGGTTTGAATTAGGGTAAGGTGAGGCTGAGGGTGAGGGTTAGGGTTAGGGATAGGATTAGGATTACAGTAAGGGTTAAGGTGAGTGTGAGGGTTAGGGTTAGTGTCAGGTTTAAGGTTAGGGTGATATTTATGGTTCAGGTTAATCTTAGGATTAGAGTGAGGTTTAGGTTTAGGGTTACCTTGAGCATGAGGTTTAGGGTTAGGTTGAGGGTTAGGGTTAGGTTTAGGGTTCTGGTGAGGTTAGGGTTAGGGTTAGTGTTAGGGTGAGGGTAAGTGTTAGGATGAGGGTTTGGGTTAGGGTGAGGGTTTTGGTTAGGGTGAGGGTTAGGATTAGGTTTAGGTTTATTGTTAGGGTTAGGCTTAGGCTTAGGTTAAGAGTTAGGGGGAGGGTTAGGGTTAGGATTAGGGTAAGGGTTAGGATTAGGGTTAGGGTGAGGGTGTGTGTTAGGTTTAGGTTTAGGGTTAGGGTCAGGGTTAGGTTGAGGGTGAGGTTGAGGGTGAGGGTTAGGGTTAGGGGGAGGGTTAGGATTAGGGTTAGTGTTAGGATTAGGGTTAGGGTTTGGGCTAGGGAGAGGGTGAAGTTTAGTGTTAGGGTTAGGGTGAGGTTTAGGGTTAGGGTTAGGGTTGGGGTTAGGGTGAGGTTGAGGTCTAGGGTTAGATTTAAGGTTAGGGTTCGCCTGAGGGTGAGGTTTAGGGTTAGGGTTAGGGTTAGGTTGAGGGTGAGGTTTAGTTTGAGGTTTAGGGATAGGATTAGGTATAGGATTAGGGTTAGGGTGAGGCTGAGTGTGAGGGTTAGGGTGAGGGTTAGGCTTAGGCTTAGGGTTAGGCTGAGGGTGAGGGTGGGTGTGAGGATTAGGGTTAGGGTGATGGTTAGGGTTAGTGTTATTGTTAGTGTTAGGGTTTGATTTACCTTGTGAGTGAGGTTGCGGGTGAGGTTTAGTGTTAGGGTTAGTGTGGGGATTATGGTTACGGTTAGGTTTAGGGTTAGGTTGAGGATGAGGTTGAGGGTTAGATATAGGATTAGAGGGAGAGTTACTGAGAGGGTTAGGATTAGGGTTAGGGTGAGGCGGAGTGTTAGCATTAGGGTTATGGTTATTGTTTGGGTTAGGTTTAGGGTTAGGATTAGTGTTATTGTTAGGCTTAGTGTTAGAGTTATGGTGAGGGTGAGTGTGAGGGTGTGGGTTAGGGTTAGGGTTAGGGTTAGGCTTAGGCATAGTTTTAGGCTGAGTGTGAGGGTGGGGGTGAGGATTAGGGTTAGGGTGATGTTTAGTGTTAGGGTTAGGGTGAGGGTTAGTGTTAGGGTTAGGGTTAGAGTTATGGTTAGAGTGAGGGTGTGGTTTAGGGGTACAGTTATTGATAGCGTGAGGGTGAGGTTTAGGGTTAGGGTTAGGGTGGTGTTGACCGTAAGGGTAAAGTTGAGTTTTAGGGTGAGGGTGAGGGTTAAGGTATGGGTGAGAGTTAGGGTTAGGGTGAGGTTTATCATTAGGGTCAGGGTGAGGGTGAGGGTTAGATTGAGGATTAGTGTTAGGGTTAGTGTGAGGTTTAGGTTGAAGATGAGGGTAAGGGTTAGGGTGAGGGCTAGAGTGAGGGTGAGGTTTAGGGTTAGTGTTACGGTGGGGTTTAGGGTTAGGGTGATGGTTAGTGTTATTGTGAGGGTTAGTTTTAGAGTTAGCGTGAGTGTTAGGGTTAGGGTTAGTGTTAGGGTGAGGGTGAGGGTGAGGTTAGCGTTAGGGTTAGGATGAGGTTTAGGGATAGGGTTAGGGTTAGGGTTAGGTTCAGGGTTAGGTTCAGTGTTTGAGTTAAGTTTAGGGTGAGGCTGAGGGTGAGGTTGAGGGTTAGGATTAATGTTAAGGTTATTCTTAAGATGAGGGTTAGGTTGAGGGTGAGGGTTTGGGTTAGGGTTAGGAGTAGGATTAGGTTTAGGGTTAGGGTGAGTGTGAGGATTAGGGTAAGGGTTAGGGTTAGGCTTAATGTTAGGATGAGGGTGAGGGTGAGGGTCAGGGTTAGGGTGAGGGTGATATTTACGATTAGGATTAGGGTGAGTGTGAGGTTTAGGGTTAGGTTTAGGTTTAGGTTTAGGCTGAGCATGAGGGTGAGGGTTAGGGGTATGGTGAGGTTTAGGGTTAGGGTTATGGGGAGGGTTAGGAGGAGAGTTAGGGTTAGGATTAGGGTTAGAGTTAGGGTTAAATTGAGACTGAGGATGAGGCTTAGCGTTAGGGTAAGGATAAGGATTAGGGTAAGGGCTAGGTTGAGTGTGAGGGTTAGGGTTAGGGTTAGGTTTAGGCTTAGGGTTACGCTGATGGTGAGGGTGAGGGTGAGGGTTAGGGTTAGGATTAGGGTTAGGGTGAGAGTTAGGGTTCAAGTTAAGTTTAGGTTTAGGGTGTGGGTTACGGTTAGGGTTACGTGGAGCGTGAGGTTTATGTTTTGGTTGAGGGTTAGAGTAAGTGTTAAGGTTAGGGTGAATTTAGGGTTAGGGTTAGTGTAAGGGTTAGTGTTAGGGTTAGTGTTAGGGTTAGGGTTAGTGTTAGGGTGAGGGTAAATGTTAGGGTGAGGGTTTGCGTTAGGGTGAGGGTCATGGTTAGGTTGAGGGTTAGGATTAGGGTTCGGGTTATTGTTTGGGATAGGTTTAGGTTTATGGTTATGTTGAGGGTGAGGTTGAGGGTTAGGGTTAGGGTTAGGGTGAGGTTTATGGTTTGGGTTAGGGGTAGAGTTAGGTTTAGGGTGAGGGTGAGGTTTAGGTTTATAGTAAGGGTGAGGGTTAGGTTGAAGTTTAGGGTTAGGGTTAGGGTTAGAATTAGGGTTAGCGTGATGGTGAGTGTGTGTGTTTGGGTTAGGTTTAAGGTTAGGCTTAGGGTTAGGCTGAGGGTGAGGTTTAGGGTTAGACTTAGGGTAAGGGTGAGTCTGATCTTGAGGTTTAGGGTTAGGTTTAGTGTTAGACTTCGGGTTACGGTGAGGGTTAGACTGAGTGTGAGGGTTATGCTTAGTGTTAGGATTAGGTTTAGGGTAAGGGTTAGGGTGAGTGTGAGGGTTAGGGTTAGGTTTAGGCTGAGGCTTAGGATTAGGCTGAGGGTGAGGGTGAGGGTGAGTTTAGGTTTACTCTTAGGGTGAGAGTTAGTGTTCGGTTAAGTTTAGGGTTAGGGTGAGGGTTAGATTTAGGCTAAGGATTAGGGTTAAAGTTAGGGTTAGGGTGAGGGTTAGGATGAGGATTAGGGTTATGATTAGGGTAAGGTTGAGGCGAGGGTGAGGTTGAGGATTAGGGTTAGTGTTAGGGTAAGGTTTAGTGTTAGGGTTAATGTTAGGGTGAGGGTTAGCATGAGGGTTAGGGTTAACTTTAGGGTGAGGATTAGGGTTAGGATGAGGGTAAGGGTTAGGACTTGTGTTAGTGTGAGGGTGAGTTTTAGGGTTAGATTTAGCGTTAGGTGGACGCTTAGGTCCAGGGTTAGAGTAAGTGTTACGGTTAAGGTTAGGTGAGGGTTACTTTGAAGTTTAGGGTTATGGTTAGTGTTAGGGTTAGGTTTAGGGTTATTGTAAGGGGGAGTGTGAGGGTTAGGCTTAGGCTTAGGGTCAGGCTGAGGGTGAGGGTGGGGGTGAGTATTAGGTTTAGGGTGATTGTTAGGGTGAGGGTTTTGATGAGAGTAAGTGTTAGGATTAGGGTTAGGGTGAGGGCTAGGGTGAGGATGAGGATTAGGATGAGGGTTAGCGTTATGGTCAGGGTGAGGGTTAGTGTTAGGGTGAGAGTTAGTGTTAGGATTAGGCTTAGGATGAGGGTGAGTGTTAGCATTAGGACTAGGGTTATGGTTAGGTTTAGGGTTAGGACTAGTGTTATTTTTAGGGTTAGGGTTATAGTTATGGTGAGGGTGAGGGTTTGGTTTAAGGTTTCGGTGAGGTTTAGGGTTATTATTAGGATTAGGGTTAGGGTGAGGGTGAGGTTTAGGGTTAGATTTAGGGTTAGTTACAGGGTTAGGTCCAGGGATAGGGTTATGGTTAGTGTTAGTGCTAAGGTTAGGGTGAGGTTTAAGTTGAGTTTTAGGGTTAGGGTTAGAGTTAGGGTTAAGATTAGGATTAGGGTTATGGTGAGGGTGAGTGTGAGGGTTAGGTTTAGGGTTAGGCTTAGGCTTAGGATTAGGCTGAGGGTGAGGGTGTGGGTGAGAATTAGGGTTAGGGTGATGGTTAGAGTTAGGGTTAGGGGCAGGTTTAGGGTTAGAGTTAGGGTTAGGATGAGGCTGAGGTTGAGGGTTAGGTTTAGGGTTAGTGTTAGAGTTAGGGTTAGAGTGAGCGTTAGGGTGAGGGTATGGTTTAGGCTTAGTGTTAGGATTAGGATTAAGGGAAAGGTTAGGGTGTGTGTGAGGGTTAGGGTTACGGTTAGGTTTAGGCTTAGGGTTAGGATGAGGGTGAGTGTGAGGATGAGGGTTAGGGTTAGGGTGAGGGTTAGTTTTAGGGTTAGGGTGAGAGTTAGGTTTCAGGTTAAGTTTACGGTTAGGGTTAGGGTTAGGTTTAATTTTAGGGTTAGGGTTAGGGTTTGGTTTAGGGTTAGTGTTAGTGTTAGGGTTAGTTTTAGGGTTACAGTGGGGGTTAGGATTAGAGTTGGGGTTAGGGTTAGGGTTAGGCTGAGGGTGACGGTGGGGGTGAGGATTAGAGTTAGGGTTAGGGTTAGGGTTAATGTTAGTGTTATGATTAAGTTCAAGTTTCCAGTGAGGGTGATGCTGACGGTGAGGGTTATGCATATGGTTAGGGTTAGGGTTAGTGTTATTGTTAGGGTTAGGGTTAGACTTATGTTGAGGTTGAGGGTGAGGGTGAGGGTTAGGGTTAGGCTGAGTTTTAGGGTTAGGGTTAAGGTTAGGTTTAGGTTGAGGGTGAGGTTTAGGGTTACAGATAGGTTTAGGGGGAGGTTTAGGTTGAGGTTTGGGTTAGCGTTAGTGTTAGGGTTAGGGTGAGGTTG